>NC_080108.1:3647500-3907500 GCF_950005125.1 Chionomys nivalis
CTTGTGAGAATGCCATGAGATAAGCTGAAAAGGAATGAGGGAGGGGGCTTTCAAATATTCCCTTTGTCTAGCCGTAATAAGGATTACTCTAGATCTTTTGTCTAGCACTTATGAGATACCATGCAGTTAGTGGATAAGTTAATTGGTTAAACCGGTCTAGTGGAGGCTGCCCATTCATCCCTCCGTGCCTGAGATGTGTGTGGAGCAGATTAGGGCTGAAGTTGAGAAAGGACCAGATGGCTTGAAGTTCCCCCAGTTATAGTTTAATTTTTTTAATTAGTAATGGCATATATTTTCACCACAGAAAACCTTAGAAAAGGAGAAGAGCTAGAAAAGTAAATCAAAAGCAGTTATTATACAGCATCACTAGCTACAACAAATATTTTAATAGAGTTTAAAGTGACTTTGCATGAACTTTATAGAGTTGTGGATAGAGTAAATGTAACATTTTCTTCTGATTTTCTCTTTTAGCATTTTTAACTTTCTAATAAAAAAGTCTTCCAAAAGATATTTACTGGCTAAAGAATATTATCTAGAATAAATATATCATGGGCATTAACTCATTCACCCATTAAACAGTTGACATCTGAAAATTCCTTTGGTATTTGTTATTACCTGGGTCAATGAAATAATCTTCTCTATCTCAGGAAGAAGTATTTGAAGTAGATGATATGTACACATCGTTAATCAAAGGTGTGTATATGCAATAAGAGAAGGGACCTTTCAGCTGAGCCCTGAGGCCAGAGGCGAGAGTGAGGTCAGAAGGGGAGCAGCAGAGGTGGATGCCAGAGGGAAATGCATGCGCAAACACACCTGGACAGGAGCTGGATGCTCCCTGCAGACTGAACAGCACTGCTTTCACGGCTGGACTATGCAGGGAGCAGGGAGCAGGGCCAGCCCAGGTCATTCTAGCCCAGACACATGGCGAGGTGTGTTAACACTGAGAACACTATGGGCCGGGGTTCTTCAGACCTGCAAGCCTCTAATCAGAAGACAGTGTGCATTCGGATTTCACAGGTGGCCAGTCTGCCTGTCTGGGCACCGTGGGCCACATGTACAGGACAGCAGGGCATCCATCCAACAGAAGAGGAGCCCTGTCACCTCGCAGATACTAGCAGAATCTGTCCTTTCTTCTTTGGTAGATTTTGTCCATATGGAAAGTTACCTGGGAAAGATACCAGGAGGACTTCAAAGGACAAAATGCACTCTTTAGGGTGGGATGTTCTCACCTGAGATTTGTCTCAGTCCTCAGATGACCACTGGGTGCCACAGGCAGGTGGACGGTATTTTTGGTTTTAGTCCAAGGGAAAATCTTTCTCTGTAGTCTAGGTTGTCCCTGAACTCCTGATTCTCTTGCCACAGCCTCTCAAGGGCTAGGATTGCAGGATTGTGCCACCATGCCTGGCTAGGCTGGGTTGTGATTTCAATTAACACCCCTCTTCCCCATCTCAAGTAGACCCAGCTGGCTCTTCCTTATCCTGCAGCCTCAACCTCAATCTAAGGCTTGCCTTCTCCTGAAAGAGTTCCCAGGAAAGAGTGAAAATGGCCTTCCCATTGACACTTTTCTCATCCTACACTTGCCGTGGCGTGTGTATTAATTGCTTGATCTATCTGGCTTATTGTCTGGGTTGTGAGATTCAGAGGCCTGGCAGAGAATATCTGCCCAATAACTTCTTAATTAATGAATGAATATGAACTATGAGCCGAAGATCTCGACTTTAAAGCATGTTAGAAGTCAGCCAGGGTGCATGCCCTCCCCAAAGACAGGAATGTCATCTGTCTGTCCTGCAATTATGAGGGCAAGCTTTGTCCCCTTGGGGTACACTGCACTCAGCATCTGCTGTGGGACAATGGTTTTACCCTGTAAGATTTGTTTCTTGTACTTGTTTAATAAAACGCTGATAGGCCAGTAGCCAGGCAGAAAGAATAGGTGAGGCGACCAGGCAGGAAGTAGAGGCTGGGAAGCAACAAGAATCCTGGGAAGAGGGAAGTTTCAGTCTGCAGTCCTGACCCAGATACAGAGGACTCAAGATGTGACTGCCTTGCCGAAAAAGGTACCAAGCCACATGGCTAACACAGACAAGAATTATGGGCTAATATAAGTTTTAAGAGTTAATAAGAAGCCTCTGATACTAGGCCAACCAGTTTATAATTAATGTAGACCTCTGTGTGATTTCCTTGGGACTTAACGATTATGGGAACCAGGCAGGGCAGAAGCTCAGTCAGCAAGCCTCACCTCCTGTCTACTGTATCCAGTCTCACGGTGAGATCTGGGGGTATGTTCTTTGCAGCCTGAGTGTTAGTGTGGCTAGGGAGGGCGGATGGAGGTAGAGGGATCCTGGGGGTGGGGGGAGAGCTCTGTCTGGGATGCACTGAGGTCCAGCCATGTTCTTGGACCCCTCAGCTCTTTGCAGCTACTGGACAGCGATGGAGGGAAACTATGAAGACAGGGCTTATGGGCCAGGGGACCCAAAAGAACTGTTACCTGTTTGAGTGAGATGGCAGCACGCTAGAAATCCAGTCCACACTGAGTGGGCAGAGTAGAGTCAAACTGCTCAAACATGGGCAGTTGCTTGTTTATATTTTCCACTCAAGTTAAGACAGAGAAAAATACAGAAGAGAAAGAATGGATGCCAATACGGATTTGTGCTGAACTTCCAATTCCTGGAGGCAGGATCCGGAGCTATTTCAGAGAGCCTTGAATAACCATGGGAGAATCCCGGACCCAGGAGACACACTTGCTGGGTCAGACCTCGGGAACAGCTGATTCAGGGTCTTGGCATTCACTGGGGAGTCTCAACCCTGTGGGGTGCTAATAGACACAAACAGAACAAAGATATAAGCTTGGCCAGCTTCTGGAAGCTTCCTAACAGTAAGACGGGGTAGAACTCAGGAAGGTACCCTGTGGCCCTCAGGCGATTCCCTAAGGCTAGCCATTGTCACAGGGAACCTCCCCCCAGTTCATGAGTCCCAGGGGACAGATTGAGGACACTGGCAAGTCTGGCATCTTGTTCTTCAAGGAAAGTCAATGGACTCAACTCAGAAATGAAGGTTAAAGCGTCCCCAGTGTATGGATCAGAGAAGAGCCTTGGAGGATGGGATAACAGAGGCTACATGGTGAGACTTGGGGATGGACCACAGCCACGAGAGGAATTGTTCTGAGTCATGTTTTCCCAACTACAAGTTGACCATGAGGATAAAGAGAGACAACCTCTAGGAAGGCATGGGTGCAGGGTCAGCACACAGTAGATCTTCCTGGACCTTGGGTATATGGTCTGTACAGATCACACGTCCCTGTTCTACCAACTGCACCTGTCCTTGATGACAGCTATCCCAGGTACCCCGATTCCATGCTTCGATCAGCTCTCAAGTAGTCAGACAAGGGGCAGCCAAGAACAATCTAGAACTGCAAAATAAGCATCCTATCCCCACCCCAGCACGTGGTGACAGTGGCCAAAGATGTGGGCAGTCACATCCCTCAAGCTAAATGGCCTGAAAAAAACAAAACAAAACAAAAAAAAAACAAACTTGAGGAAGAAAAAGCCAGTGTGAACAGGTTTCTGGACCGTTCCCAGCTCCCTGTCTCCTTAACTATGGCTTCTGCAGTGGCTCAAATGCAGGATGTGCTCCGGAATGTCAACAGCCCCCTCACCTCCCCCCACCCTCCCCGGTATTTGCTGGGTGCTCCATCATTCATTCAGCACATCTTGGTGGATCCCCTCTCTAGACAGACGTTTGCAGCCAAGCATTCAAGCATTGAGGTGCAAAGGAGCTGCCAGTCGCCTGGAGAGGGGAGGGCCAGGGAGTCAGGACCGAGTTACAAACAGCCCTGTGACCAAAATGATGAGGCGACTGGCTCATTCTAAGAGGCTTCCAAATCAGCTTGTGTTTAGCGAGCAACTGGTGGGCGCCAGATTCTGGGCTGGGGATGCTTCCATAACTTATCCCCACTCAGACACAATTATGATCTTTTCCAAAGGTGGAATGATGAATCGGGCAGATAAAGAGGGTTCTCAAAGCTAAAGAGATCACGAGGGGAGGCCAAGATTAAGCTTAAGTCTGTACCATGGGGGCCAGTTCTAAGGAGCGGACTGTATCTATGAGAGAGGGGCCACCGAAAGCCAGAACACACATGCTGTGCAATATCATTCTTATTCTGGGTCTCTAGGTGCACATGCTTTTGTGTCTGTGATGTGTGTATGTGTGTGTACACGCATGTGGAGGCCAGAGGTTGACATCAGGTGTCTTTCGTTATTGCTCTCCTTCTGTCCTTCCTTCCTTCCTTCTTTCCTTCTTCCGTCCTTCCCTCCACCCTTCCCTTTCTCCCTCTCTTCCTTCTTCCCTCCCTCCCTTTTTTCCTCCCTCTCTCCTTTCCTTCTTCCTGAGATAAGAGAACCTCACAGAGCTTGAAATCTACTCCTTCAGCACCCTGCCATGCCCGGCTTCTGCATGGTTTCTAGCAATCTCTACTTAGGTCTGCATGCTTGTTCAGCAAGCATGTTAACCAAATCATCACCACAGTCCTAAGAACTGTATGCCTTCTGCCTTCTAGTTTCTTCCTCTGGTGAGGGGATAAAACCTCTGGCTGTGTGCATGGCATGATCAGACCAGAATTTAGCCATACAAACTGGGTTCCCATAGAAGGTTTTCCCAGCACAACCCCAACCCCCGAAGACTGTCAGAAGGCCTCCATGCCTCTCTGGGCAGCAGTCCTGCAAGATAGGTTACAAGAGATTCTAAGGCAGAGAGGTTCCTATGACGAGGAAGCCCCACAGGCTAAACTCTCAGTGGAGGCTGACTGAGCAACAAGGACGAACCACCACAGACTCTTCCTCCAGGACAGGCTACTCTGGCTCCCTGCCTGAGAAGCAAAACCACTCCTCTCTGTGCCAGGGATCCTTGGAGAGATATTTATGAGACAGCAAAACTACTGCCATCACATCTTTTAAAATTCTCGTACATGTAATTATGGGCCCAGGGATTCAATTCCTGGACATGGTATTAATTACTTCCTCGCAGCTCTGAAGTATTCGGGGATGGGAAGTGAGGACACGCAGCCTGTGGGTCTCTTGGATTTCCTCTTCTGCTACTGCAGACACTTCATGCACGATGCTACCACAGCAGCCACCTTGACCAACTCCACCCTGTGCTGGGTTCCTCTCAGAGAGCTTGGTTGGCTCATTACAGGTATTGCTTTGGTTCCTTAGCTGGCAACACTTAGTTGGCCTTGGCCAGTAGAAGGCGAGGTGGGGGGCACCCTGCAGTCTCTCTCCTAACATGGTGTGTTTGTGGGAGTGCGGGTGTTCATTTTCTACCCTAGCCTAAAACAAAATGCCATGCTGACTGCATCCTTGGTAAATAAACACTAGAATAATAGAGATTGCTTCCCCATAATCCATTCACTTACCCCAAAGTCTCATAAACCATTCTATGTGCCAAACCCCAATTGAGAAATCAACCCTCAGAAAGGAGCATCCTCATGAGGTGTATACCTGCCGTGGAGTCTACAGAACAGCGAGTCTCTAGTGTGTGTACTATGTGACCAAGCAAACCAGAATAAACACAGAGTTTCCTCATCCTACTGACTCATCTGGCAGGACATTGCCAGCCACACACTTTAGCTGGGGAATCAGGACGTTCGACACCCATACCATGGGGCCCTGGCTACACTGTCTAAGACCTGACTGAGTGGAATCTGAATAGGATCTCATGTGAGCTCACCAGGGCCTGAGTTCAAATCTTCCTAGTCAGAGTTTCTTCTACGATGCTTCTAGAATTCACTCCATAGCCATGGAGCTTCCTGTTTAGGAGCAGCCTTGCACAGGGTTAAGCTTCAGATCCTTGCTCAGTGTCCTTTCTTGGGAGGAACTAGTAGGCAGAGGCAGTTTGTTTGTTTCCTGGCTGCCCAGACCCAAAATAATCACACAGAAACTCTGTTAATTGCAACACTGCTTGTCCAATCACTGAAGCGTATTGCTAACTAGTTCTTATATCTTAAATTAACTCATTTCCATTATTTTATATTTTACTGCGAGGCTAGTGGTTCACTGGTACCGGCGTGCAGGCGTCTTTTTCCTCCAGTAGCTACATGGTATCTGCCTACTCTCTCCTCCTCTATCTCCTTGGAACTCCCACCTTGCCCTATTCTGCGCTGCAATAGGCCCAAAGCAGCTTCTCTATTAACCAAAGATATTCACAGCATCAGGCACTCACATCCCTGTCTTTTGGTCAGCCTCTCCCTGCTACTGGCCCTGAGCTGAGTGTTTCAGTCTCAGTTTGTGACTAACATGCTACTGTATCAATACACACCAGAGTGCCTTAGCTCCTCACCTGCATGAGACCTTGGACAACGTAAGGACAAAGCCCTTTATGGGAATTCACTGCCCAGGCCACAGTTTCTCGTCCCTGAGCAGGGCTGTTGGCTGCTGGGAAACAGAGCTGCAGTCTACTTCCGGTACTGCCGGGCATGGAGAGAGAATCCCACCATTGAAAGAACTTGACCTTGTCCAGTATCTTTCACCTTGGCCAATCATCAGAGTTGGCCAAAGAGCTTTCTGAAGTCTTAAAGTCCAGGTTAACCCCGAGACCTACCACACAGGAATCCAGAACTGTGGCACAAGTTCATGGTGTAGATGTACAGTCAAGACTAAGCTCCCCCTCAGCATTTCGGGTGATTTACCCAGATGATTAACCATGTCCACCAAGAGCATGGAGAGCAGAGAAGGGATTTCCATCACAGACAACCGAAAGAAGCTGGGCTGCTAACTGCTCTATTTATGTTCGTACTTCATTTACAAAAATGTAATCCCCTATTAAGGAAAGAGCATATATGGATTAACTCCTGTAATCAAAAAATGTAATTAATAACCCAGTTACAACAAGATTTTGAAGAGCTAATAATCCCTAAGTACAAATTATGCATGCTCATTAAAATCAAACTGTTATAAACCCCATTTATCCAACAAATAATTCCTTGTCTGACAGCTTGCCTTTTTTTACAGCTATAGAAAATGAAAATGTGTTCTCCCATCCTCTGGGATTAAACTCTGAGAACTTTTCAAAGCTTTCAGCCCATGGCCAGCACTTTCCCCACACCTTCCTCGTAAGGACAAGGACTTGACTTCCTGTCCTTTCGCCCTCCAGATCACACTATACTTCCACCTACTGGCCTTTATTTGCCACTGGTTACTTCAACTGTGTCCCTATAATACAATCCTGCTCAAGTGACAGACTGAGGGGTCTTCCATCTGGAAGGTGTTCTCAAGTCCATTACTCAAATTCTTTCTATTACAGGATAATGAGAAGAGCGTACACTCTGGCATTCGATCCCTCTACCCAAAGCTCAACTCTAGGAGACCCGCACAGGTGCAGCTACCCTTCATGTGACCAAGAGGACTCCTCTTAGCAGTGGATGAAGGGGTATTTCTAGCTCAGCTGGTTATCCATATGCAAAAACAGAGAGTGCACTTTGACCTTCCATTTCAAATTCTAAAGAAAAATCAACTCCAGATGGACTGTATATCCTAATATCAATGGTAGAAAAATAAATCTTACAAGACAAGGTAATATAACATCTTCATGACCTCAAAATAGGCAAAGCTTCTTAAGAAAGATGTAAGACACGTTAATCATAAAGGGAACCTTAATAATTCAATTTGACCAGAATGGAAACGTGTTCTTATCAAATGATATCATGAAGGGAGTGAAAAGCTACACTTAATTGTCAAGTAGATGTGACCTACGATCCCTAGGACTCAGGCCTCTGCCTGTGGGCAGTTATCTTGGTTACGTTAATTGGGGTAGAAAGAGCCAGACATTGTGGGAGGCACCATCCCCTGGAGTGAGATCCAGGAAGATAAGTTGCCCAAGCATTCGCTGCCCCTGTTTTTCCACTGTGAATACAAAATGCCCCCCTGCCTCACTATTATGCTACCTCGATGTCCCCGCCATGAGCTGTGAGTTAAATCAACTCGGTCTCCTCTCTGTTGCCTCTGGCAGGGCATTTTACCACAGCAAGAGGGAAAGGAACTCAAGCGAGCCACCGGCTTGAAGACTGAGAGCCATGTCTGGTACGGGATTTAGACTGTAATGCACTGGGCATTCCCATAAATAAAGAATAGACAAAAAAGCAGACTGTGTGATTCACTGTTTAAAAAGCAGGTCGTGAACAAGCACTTGTCACAAGAGGATCTCCAAGGGGCTAACAGGCTTGTGAGAGGTGCTCCGTATCACTAGATACGAGGGAAACCTAACCACAATGAGACACAATCGTGCGACCCCCAGAGTAGCCGGAGTGAAGGTGGCAGTTGTTGGGGAACCTGTGTCCTTGAAGCAGGCAAGGCAATCAGACCACACTAGTGGACTGCTGGGTATGTGCATGCATGTGTGTGTGAGGGAGGGGGGCGGTGCATGCATGTGTAGATATAGGGATACAGTCAAGAAACTCTAGTACTAAAATCAAAATAATACCAAAAGTCTTACACAATCACTCTTCTCGAAGCGTCATCTTGAAGCCCGTAAATGGAGAGCAACATCGTGTTAAAGCCAGAGCCAATACAGCACGGTGATGGAAATGAACAACCACAGGCCAGGGTGCCGACATATCCAGACACCTGAACACTGAGTAAAGGAGCAGACGAACTGAGCCTGTGCTCTACAAATCCACTACATTGTCATAAAGCTGGCCAAATGACAGTATTCTAAGTCTGGATAGAAACTAGCCTAGCTGGAAGCCAAGAGAAGGACCGAGCCTGGGATGAGGAAAGGGGAGCTCTCAGAAGGTGGTGGTGTTTGCTTTGTGATGAGCGTTCTGGTTCACTTCAGAATGTGCTGACCATCCTTCATGTACAGAAAACATGCATTAAAAGTTCACACACACACCTCCACCACCAACACGAACAAACCAGCCAACCTTGGCCAGTTTACTTTTGGACTAGATTAGGCGAAACAGTTAATCTCTTGCTTCTCCTGACTTGCTGAGATATTCAGGTTAAAATGGAAAGCAAAACAAAACAACAACAACAAAACCAGAAAGCTCCCAAGACATAAATCCACAGATTCCCAGCCCTACATGTTACATACCTTCCATTCCTTCCTTCCTTCTTCCTTTCCCTTCTCCCTCCTCCCCTGCCTTTTGGGGAAGACCTTCATCTTTTTATGATCTAGAATCTTAGAGACTTAGTCTTTTTTTTCTCTTACACACATTTTAAAAGGCACAAACCCAAGCCAGAACAAGTACAAGAGCAGCCGAGCAGATGTCTTGAGGGTGAAGGAGGGCATGAGGCTTTCACAGTCCTCTGAGAGTTGAGAAGCATCCAGCTGCAGCCGCAGCACTGGGGGTGTGAGTTGAGCCTGTGGGTGAACCTTGGGTTGGGCTCTCAGTTCAGAAGCCGTGGTGTTGGGGACTGCACTGAGATTGCAGGAAGAATGTGGTGAGACACTGCACGCAGCAGACTTTCTTCTCTTCTAACCACACACGGGCTGTTTTTCAACAGCGAAATTCTTCACAGACCAAAAAGAAACCAAAGGAAAACCCACTTTGCTTTCTTAAAACAAGTGCCAAAGTACTGATGGGAGAAAACCTGAGTTACAGAAAGCGTGAGATTCCCAAAAAATAAATTTGCGATTTCCAGAAACTTGAAATCCACGACTGCCAATGACTCCTCCACCCTGAAACACTAGATGGGCTTCCTGGATGGCAGTGGGCTCCTGGTGGCTGCCTTCGTTTGCCTGACCGTGGCCTTGTCCGGAGGTGAGTACTCAGGCACAAGGGTGGATGGAGGCAGGGAGGTCATTCATGCCAATGGTAGGAAGGGTCAAGCCACCGGGAAGGGGGGACTTGCGGGCTCCGCCCCCCCCCCACCCCGCCCACTCAGGGCCAGGGAGGACACACTGAGAGCTTCCTGCTAGTACCTGTGTGACCTCATTTCCCAACTAGGGTCAGCCCACCAACAACTCTGACTCCAGAGATGCCCCAGCTCAGAAAGGCTCCCAAGTCTCCCGACTCCCTCGACTCAAGGGATGCATCCATCCAGGGTTGATCAGCACCCTCTCCACGCCTGTTCTGTCCGATCCTTAGGGATAGCGCATGGAGTCAGTCCCCCTCCCGGCCCCATGGTCTTCACAACTTGATGAACTACTGAAAATTGATTTATACAGCGGCACACAGGACATCATCTTCTCTGTGTGGGTTTATACAGTAAAGTAGCTGCTGGTATCCATCATTGAGAGCCACAGGCCCTTATCAATTCTGACACTCAAAAAAAAAAAAAAATCCAGAAACCAAAAGGTTGCTTGGATTCTTTTTTTTTTTTTTTTAATAACTCGGTTGATGGCAAAAACCTGACCTACAGTGATGTAAGGCTATTTATCGTCTTTATTTTTCCCACTTAGTGTGACAGTCAGACGTTTTCCTGCAGAAAAATTAATAGGCTTGATTATAGAACACTGCCCCAGACTCCACCAGGGGTATTATAGAATATACAGTATATGCAACCCATTTCCCTACAAACATCCAAAGACACAGATCCCTAAATATATCTGACCCCAAGGCTCCGAATGATGGATTGTGGACATGCATTTATTATTTCCACGGGACAGCTGTAATCACTCCTATTGTTCCCTTCAACCAAAAGATACAGAAAATGGGTGTCTGCCCATAACTGAGTGACTTTTTATTTCTCGTTGAAAAAAAATTCAACATATTGTCGAGAGCCAAGCAATAAAATCAGCTTTCCTCTCTTTTTTACACAATTGATATTTCAAACATTTACTTCTAGCCGGTCCAGATTCCTACAGACTGTTCTCAAACAGAAGAATGCAGTTTTGAAAGCAAGGCCAGTGAGTATCTGCCGGGCCTCAGCACCAGGGATACCCCAGGCTGAGTGCAGAGGTGAAGCAGGGATGCTAAGGGTGAGATCTTCATCAACTACCTCCAAGGCCAGAGTCATTCATTCTTTCTTTGTGGTGGTGGCTCACAGGGTGTCCTGCAGGGTCCCAGAGAGTGGCTGCTGACATTAGGCAGGACAGAGAATGTTATGAACTTGGATGCTGAATGTGCAAGGAAAATTAAAGGTTTCTTTGGGTAATTAGTAACAGTGGTCATTTCTGATAATGGATGGGTAATATGGTAAGCGGCAGGGGACATCAGTAGCCTGGATGGCTGGCTGGTTGCCTGCTAGTGTTGGCTTCCTCAGAGGAGAACACATACATATCATGTTTCTGTGTGTCCTCTGGGTCATAATAGTTGGTGTCCTTGTCTCCTAAAGGTGTCTGTCTGAGTCTCGTCCCCCACCCTCTTTTCCTTTCCCTGTGTTGGAGCTGAGGCAGGTGTGCTGGGGAACAGGTGTTCTGATCTCTGCTGTCTGCTTGCTATGCAAATGGAGACAAACCACAGAGTCCCCCCCCCCCCCCCCGCCCAAGTGTCCTCAGCTCACTCAGTGAGTGAGACCTTGGAATGGAGATGCTCACTAGCAAACTGATCAGCCACACCTCTGTACGAGTAGTGCCATAACAGAGAACATGAGGCCACAGACGAGAGGAAGGGGCACCTCACCCCCCCCACCACTGAATGTTTGCATCTCTGCTTACGCTTCTCTTTGGCCTTGGCTTCCAGTCCCCAAACCAATCAATTCTGAGTTCTTGGTAGCCATATTCCTCTCACGCCTCTGAAGTACAGCCTGACAAGAACTGACCACTTTTTGTAAGACTGATGGAGCAAAGCAAGCCGGGACAGCCATCCTATTCAAGGCAGGCACGGAAGGCACATGGGTGAGATGCGCTGAAGGACTGCGCCCTGAACAAGGTCTTGCACCTGGGAGATGCATGACTAGGCAGGACTGGGCATGCATGTGTTCTGAGGAGGTACAGTGGGGAGATGAAAGATGACCCACTAAATCTGTCACCTGCTCCACTCTGACAGACTCCCACAAGTTAGAAAAGGCTATGGGCAACACATCACTCATGTCTCAGGATCTTACTATTACTTCAAGTGGCCACACCAACAGGTGCAAAAGCAAAGTCTAGGCTTTTCCAGAACTTCTCTCATCTCTCTCTGGACTTTTACCATCCACGGCTCCTTCTATTCCACCAGTAGACAAGTCACATGACATTGGGAACTGAGTTAAAGTCAAGTTCGGCTTTTCCATCAGTCAACGTCACTAAGTATCAGAGGCCTGTTCTGGGGCTTACTACTCAGGACACAAAGGTTTGTCATGTGTGTTTCTCCACAGCCTCCAGCAGAAGAGCTAGTGAGAGATTCTAGACCTCCGCTTGCTTGTCTTAAAAACTGCGGGCTGACAACATTAGCTGCACTTGACAGTTAGCCTGAGGAACACGGACGTGCCATAACGTGTCTCACACGAGGCAGGTGTGCAACAGATATCAGATCTCCCTGCACTCGTTTTTCTTGAATCTTTGCTCAGAATTGCCCTCCCTGCCCCCACCCCACCTCGCTAAGTCTTTACCTTTCATCTCGACTTTTCCACGGCTGATACATGTGTAAGATTCATGGACTGCTGATCTTTCTGAAGTGTCCGCCGACTAGTTTCCTGACATTCTCCAGCTGCAGGAATCTCGAGACTGCCCTACTGCATGGTCAGACCGCACGTGCTTCCTTAATCTGTGTCTTACCTTGACCTAGGTCCTTGCCTCTCATGGTCTTTTGTTCATTACTGTGCTTTATATGTCTTGTTCTTGTTCTAGAAGTATCTGACTGATTTATTCCGCAAGCCCCCTTTAAAAGGGAGAGAGCAGATGCCATGCAGAGTCCCTCAAAGACTGGAGCTGCTCAGGAACCAGTCTCTCTAACAGCGGAGACAGAGGAAATCTCCTCATCAAAGCCCTCTGGTTCCCAGATGGAAATGACTTCACCAATTGCTCCCAGTGTGGCCGGTTCTTCAGACTCCTGCCAAGGACCTTCCACTTCAGGTAGAAGAAATAGGTGCCATGTGACAGCCCTCACTGGAAGGTGATCAGAGGGATGGCATGACAGCCCGTGGTGGGCAAACCCAAGGGTCTACCTACTTCCTCTGTGTGTCTCTCAGAACAGGACTTCATGGTGCCCTCCTCTAGTCTACTGGGAGGGTTGTTGGGGCTTCACAGTCCTTTCTGTTTTCCATCCCTTAGTGCCAGTGTACAGCTTAAGGAAAGACCACAAGACCAAGATGAGAATGGCTTCAGTAACTAAATAGCCAAGGCCAGGACAGAAAGACAGACAGACACAGAAAGCTGCTCTTCTTGAGGCAGTGCTTAGGGGAACCTGAGACATTTCCATTGTTTAAAAAAAAAAAAAACCTCGACTTTCCTCCCAATTTCTCTCCCTTCTTCCCTCCATTCTTGTGTTCCTTCCTTCAGCCTTAGCTTCTTTTGCTTTTGCCTTTTTCCGGGGTTTCGGGATGGAGCCCAGGACTTTGTACATGCTGGGTAAGTACTCCATCACTCAGCTGTGTCTTCAGGTCTTTCTTTCAATGGCTTTTTCCTGGATGCTGCTTCTGGAGACTTAAGGGCCAGTCCAAAGACATGGGAACCTTAGAAAGAGCTTTCCAGTTTATATGACAGACACTAATCCACAGTAAGTTACAGACTTGAGGCATTGGGAAAGGGACATTCCAAGGGCTGGGCTGGGGGGAAGTTGGAGCTAAGAAGCCAATGACCATGCCCATGGATGGGGACATGAAACTCAAGGCAGACTATTACACACCAGGCATAAACGTGTATGCTCACTGATTTTGACATGAGTTTATCTTATATCCAAAATGCATTTTATTGCAAGCAAATTGTTTTTCTTATATTTATATTTTACAAATGGCAAAACAAAAGCCTAGGGGACTTGGTAACATAAACATGGTCAGAGAGCTAGGGAGCAGAGCATGAGGGTCCTCATCGATCCAAGTGACCCCATGTCACAGGGCTCCCAGGGAAACCTACAGACGTGCCTGCCCTGCATAGGCTGCCTGATACAGTTTACCGAGTTAACCTGTTATCTTCCATTTTCTGATATCCAAAGTTAATTCCTTCCTGGACCAATACTCGCTGCCACTCACTGTAGTGATATTTCATCTGTATTTTAATAAATAAAGCTTGTCTGCAGTTCAGAGATTAAAAAACAGACACACTGGTCAGCCTTACAGACCAGGAAGTGGTGACACACAACTTTAATCCCAGTAGCCACACTAGTTGCCACAGAAACCATGCAGCACTGGCGTGCCTTTAATCCCAGCCCTAGAGAGAAATATACGATGGGAGGAGACAGCTCTCAGACACAACTCTCTGAGATTCCTGGAGGCAGGATTACCACTTCAGACTGAGGTAGAGGTAAGAACCAGTGACTAGCTGTTTGCTTTTCTGACCTTCAGCTGGCTTTATTTATTAAAATACAAATGAAATATCACTACAACTCATGGACAATGAAGAAGGATATCCTGGTGACACTAAAGAATGTTAAGAGTCATCAGAGAACACAAGTCTGTATAGAGGCTAGGGACTTGGCTCTGTTGAAGCCATTTTTGTCTGAACTACTCCTGAGGACCCCAGGAAGAGCGAGCTGTTAAATGGCTGAAAAACTTTTACAACTTTTTCCTTCTCCTTCTGGAGCTTGCATATAACCATCAAACCAATTTTCGCTGCTGTCAAATGGAGCTAGCATGGTGGACAGTTAGAAAAAGATGGTGAAGCCTTTAAAGGTACTGACTCCAGGCCACCAAGCAAGTTGCATTCTTAAGAGGTTCCGCATTAAATTCACAAGGCAATCTTGCACAAAAGGAATTATTATTATTATTATATACTCAAATTGAAGGATAAAAACCAGAGACCACATCTTAAATTAACAAATATCCATCTCTGTGTTGCTTATTTGCATTTACACCAACTTCTGCAAAAAAAAAATCAGTAGTCCAGTGGAGGCAGAAGGTAGACTATCTGGAGTACAACCCACAATGCTAGATACTCTGTGTGAATTTTTTTCCTCTCTCACACATACTTTTGAATCACCCTACCACTAGATCCCTCAACAGAACCCACCACAACCAATGTGCACAGTGTAGCATTCTGGTGAGATTTGCCTGTGCATTGTTAGGAGCAACAATGAGTGGTGTATCTCGGGACCCTGGAAGACAGAAAGACTCCAGGTCATCACTGCTACTGCAAAGCAGGCGGCTCCGGGAAGGGTCTTTCCTCTGGGGGCTTTTGCTTTCTTACCCATTCCTATTAATGGGAGAATTAGCAAAGGCTGCTGAAAAGGCAAGAAAAAAAAAGTGTGGCTCTGTAACAACAGACAGACAGAAAAGAACGGAAGAGAAGTCAGTACATGAGATACGAGACTGAGCGAGGACCAGGAAAGAATTCTGGGGCCCACACAGAGGATGGAAGAGTAGACGCCAAGATAGCTAAGCAAGGACATTCCTGTCCACTAGGGAACTCTAGGTCTCAGTCTAAAAAAAAAAAAAAAGTAAGAACATTCAAAACAATCAAGATCCAGAATTGTCCCATTAACAAAAAGATGAAGAAAATGTTTTTATAAATAGATAACAGAGTTTTATTCAACCATAAATGAAAGTGAAATAATGTCACTGCAAGAGAATCGGATGGATCTGGATGTTGTGATGCTGCTAAGTGAAGCGAGACATGCTATCACAAAAGAGACAAATACCACATTTTATTCCATATGCGGAAACTCTCTCCGTGTGTGTGTGTGTGTGTGAGAGAGAGAGAGAGACAGAGACAGAGAGAGAGAGAGAGAGAGAGAGAGAGAGAGAGAACTATTCAGGATAGACAAGGAACCAGCCAGTGGGAATGAGAAGAGAACAAGAGAAGGTGACTGGAGGGTAAAGATGAAGGAAGTACAAGGATATTCAAGTCCACAAATATCACGATGAAATCCATTATTTTGTATAATCCTTTTAAAAATGACTAAAATGTCTTTTCTAAAGGAGAAGCAAGACTCAGCCAAGCGGAAGGCTTTCCTCTCGGAGTGGACAGCACAGCCATCCCACAGAAGCCCAAGTAGGATGATATACAGAAGAACACAGGCAAGTTTAGTATGTGGGGGAGCTTCACAGGGACAGTCACCAACCTCTGAGAAGAGATAGGGTATGTGTGGATGTAGCTACCTACCCTGCATGGTTTCCTAGAGACAGAAGCACAGAGACAGCCCCGTGTATCCCTAACCAAGACTCTCCACTCTGTCATTCTTACTGGAATTTGCTAGAAATTTCCTGAAGGCCAACCAGTCCCAAACAACGGAACGAGAATTCTGACTTTTCCAGCAAATGGGAATCGAGGGGTTCGGTATTCTTCCCAGAGGAGCGAGCATCAACTGAAATGAGAAGCCGGTCTCCATATTTACATCTTATTTTCCTCTCCCTTGAAACGTTCCCCAACAAGGGCTGATCTGCTCAGAAGGCAAAGAAAAAACTTGCAATCACTGCTAGCAGAGCCAAGGATGGGAGACTGCTGAGGGGGGGTGGCTGCTTGCTGCTGTCAGGCTAACAAAGGCTTTGATATTTTACAGTGTGAGAGGGAGCCCAGAGTCAGGAGACAACCTAGAGTGGTCCAGTTCAGCATGCTAGGATGAGCTTCCCTGATAAAAACAGCCGGAACTATCAGCAGCTTGACTAACAGATGCTTGCTTATTTGATAAACCTAAGGCACACACACCACAGCATCGCACACCAAAGGGGAAGGACGAGGAAATGTGGGTTGGAAGAGACAGACACAGAGTCAAACTGGGCGTTCCCTACTTGCCCAGATTGAATTACTATAACCTTAGGCAAGCCGTTCAGACTCTGGAAATTTCCTTTGTCAAGAGTAGGTGATAAAACCTTCCTTGTTTTGGTTGTGAGGATTAATTGGAATTGGTGTATGGAAAGGGCCCAGCAAAGTTCCCGACTGCAACCTGCGTTCAATAAGTGGTAATTATTATTATCTCATTAGCCCAAACTCCACCCAAGGCAGTCACCTTTCTTGAAACAGAAGGCAAACTGAGAGCTAGCAGGTCACTTCCTGAATACATATTTGTTGACTGGTTCTGTAATTAGTTGGCTACCTACCCAGGAGGCATACTTGTCTACATACTCTCTCCAGGAAGATTTCTCAAGACTTCTGGAGGAAGGAGCTGCCTTATCAACCAGACCACACAGACCACACCTCCCTGCAATGATTGACAGTTAAAGGTTGAATCCCCAGCACGGAGCCAGACCTTGCTTGGTTCTTCTCCAATCTTTGCTATGTTTTCTTAGCTACTTATTTTTTTTTTAAAAAAACCACACAGATTCTTTTGAAGAACTTCACAGAACACCGCATAACCACCGAACAAATAACTTCTAACTTCAGAGCTCTGTGAACCTGGTGATCTCTGTGCACTCGGGGCAGGCAGAGCTCATCTAAGCCGGCACCTCACTACACAGGGCTGGAATTGCTGCTGTCTCCAAGGTCCCTTTTCTCCCTTTCCCCCCGTGACTTGGGCTTTGGTTTCACCACTGTAATCTGGTGAAGTCAAGATCAACCACACTGCAGCACACTTTGGCAATGAACGGAAATCGATAGTCCGCCGTTCGAATTCTAGCTTCCCCATCTAGTGTATCCTCCAGCCTCAGTTTCCCCATGAACAAAATGGAGATGATAACCATACCCACCTTGTAGGACCAAAGTGGACAGGGGACAATGCATGCCGATGCTTAGCACAGGGCCTGGTACAGAGTAAACACAGAGTGGAAGTTGTTTACAGTCATTTTTCTCCTATCGCATCTGTCCCCCTGCCATTTATGACACTGTTTGGAACTTTCCCATTTAAGGAACGCTCCACAATTTACCCTCTGGTCTAGACTCTGCAGTCCTGAATGTTATGCTCGAGGTATCAGGCAGGGGGCACTTTACCCAAGGTAGATTTAAATGATACTTTAATACGCCAGACCTCACCTCAGAGGAGCTTTGATAGGCATTGGTGAAGTGTTTAATTGTGAAAACTTAAAACAATTTAAAATATTGACTTAAAAGTCATTGACTAGTAAATTAAAAATCATAGTGAGGGAACATCCAGAAGTAAAAACAAGTGATTCCTAGATGCTATATATATAGCGAGCGAGTGAGCAAGAGAGAGAGAGAGAGAGAGAGAGATTTAACGCCTGGCTCCTGTGTTAAGGGTCTTCCCCAGCCCCTCCTTCCCTGAGAAACTAAGCATGCATGGAGGTGTTACTTGTGTAGGCCTTGTGCTAAGCACTGGGAAAAGGTCACAGGTAAGTCAAGGATGCTTCTGCCCTCTCAGAGCTCACATTCTAGGGGCACAGATGTACACAAAGACTACAAGTCCCCAACAAAGAAAGGACAAGCCAGAGCTTCAGACCCCATGTGGAACATCAAGAAGCAAAAGGTATTTTCCAGACAGGGCGACACCAATATGGAATACTTTTCAGCCACTTTTATTAGACAGTTTTGCTGGTTATAAAACTAACACATAACCATCACGGAACACTGGGAAAGCTCGTTATCAGAAAACTAAAACAGTAACCACTTTCTTACCCCTAGAATGAATGACAGATACATTCCAGAGCGTTCCTCTATTAATCTTCCAACCAGTAAATTTAACCAGTCTATGTACAATGAGAAAGACCTTCTTGTTCAATTAATATTAAACATATGCATTTTACACTGAGGTCAGTCCAAAAAAAAAAAAAAAAAACCCTGGATCTTTGCTTTGGTGACCAAGCCCAGGAGCTGAGGAACCAGCGCTGGCCTCAAGAAGGAACTGATGTTGACTTGGATGTTGCTGAGCAAGTTGTATCCGAGGTGCCCACAGAGCATCATCCCAACTAGGGATGGGGCCTGGAGACCTTGCAGAGCTGGATTCAGTACTCAGGAGACAGTTCTGGCCTACAGAGTTCTCAGCACACAGGCAGTGGTTGAAGCCATGGGGGTGGAGGCTGTCCCACAGGGAGGGTGTGCAGGGTGAGCGGAGAGATGACCAGGGTAAGGCCCCTGCCCTCTAGAAGCTCACAGTCTAGTTGTGTTCAAGTACAAGTCATTGACCCCCAGCTAGATTGTAAGCTCCTTGAGGGCAGTCACCACTTCCAACACAGCTGTCCCTCGTCAACCAAGGGGGCTAGGTTTCTGTAAAGCCCTGGGGCAGGAGCGGTCAGGCTTGAGGAACGGACCTTATTAGGGAAAAAACAGGGTTAGGGGAGCCAAGTCACCAATGAATTTCTGAAGTCATACTTTTACATTGATAGAAAATTGACAATGATGGCATACTAAAAACATTAAAATCTGTGAAAAAATCATCAATACATCAACATATATTAACAGCATATACTTCACAAGTAATTTTCATTGACTGTTCATTTAATAGATTTCTCTTCATAGCTGTAACAATATGTATCTGAAATCATTTTTTGTACTCTGGAGAGAAATACAACCACTAAGAATCATTTCTGTCAGTGTGGTTTCCCACATAACTGGTCAGGGAATTCTGTTTTATTGTTCTCATCTTTAATTTTGTTTCTTGAGGTACTAGGCATTGAACCTAGGACCTCATAAGAATTAGGTAAATGCTCTAGAACTGAGTGGCACTCCTAGCCCAGTACTAGATACCACTGGCTTTTATGACTCTAGTCTTTGGACTCTAGTCTGTCTCTTTGTTCCCCATACAAATACAAAGGCTTGCCCATGTCCTGACAGACAGGATCCCTGCTGAGGTCTGACCATCCCCCTGCCACTAACATCTTTCTCTCTCTTCACGAACACTTTCTTCCTTGGTTCTGCAGCCCATCTACTTTGGGAAAAGTATTTTCACGCCCCAAGGGAAGAGGCAGACTCTTCCCTAACTTGGATCTTCTGTAGCTTCTCAGAGAGTGTATGAGGGGGGAGCTATCAATGGTATAGCTGAATGGCATTCATTTTGAAGGCTTAACGCATTCTTCGCTTGCTAGCTTGGGGTGAACGCTTAAAGAACTGCCGTTGAACTTAGCAATTTCCCAGTCCAAAGTAAAGGCTGTGGATTATTTTCCTTCTCTCCACTCTCACTGCTCCAAATGAATATTAAACCTTCACCTAGTACAGACATGGAAATATTTGTAGACACATTTAATTTTCCTGTCATGTAGGTCATGATGACAAGAAACAGCTAATAGATGCAATCTATCTGCATGCAGGAAGGCAGTGTTGAGTTCCACATGGCTCGCTGTCAATAGAGTCAAGGGATACGGCCCTTTAGTGAGGAAATTCTCCATCTTTTCCAGCTCTTGGATCACCTGAATAAACCCAAAGACCTGCTAACCATTGGTTCCCATAGAATATTTATGACCCAAACTTGTCACCAGGAGTAAGTAGGAAGACGAACATTGCTGGATAAGACATCAGAATGACAATGCCTTTTCAATGAAGGAATCGGGTGAACGTATGCAGCCCTTTACAGTCTACAGGATATTTCCACACACATTTTATGGCGCTATTTCTTCACAGCACCTCCTTGGAGGTATTCAGGGCAGGTATTGATTGATATCTCCATTTTGCAAATGCAGAAACTGAGGCTTACCCTAAGGAAGTGGTCAGAGGAGGACGTTTCCCCCACCTGCTCTGTTTCCTGTCTATTCACAAGAGGAAAAGGAAAAATGAAGTGGGATGCCCTTCCATCACCATGGAATTGCCAGCGTCCCCAGAGGCAGTCCCAGGACTTTCCGTCCCCTGGTCCTCTGGACGCCCTCTAGTGGCCATCCAGGCTACCCACAGTCATACAGAAGTATTGTGGGTAGCAGAAGTGACACTGGACACCACTCAAATATACACCATATCCCCCCTCCACGCACATCTCATTGTCTCCCAACCCAGTTCTGAGAAGGAGCTTTTGTGCCTCTTGTCTAACAAATGAGGTGAATTGTATACAAATAAAGTGGATTGTATAAAAAAAGAAATTCTCTTAGCTCCAAGGCTTGAAGTGGAAGAGTCTCCCTGAAGTCTACCAAACTTTTGATAAGTAGCAGAATTAAAATTTGAATGCAGCTTGGTCAGTGCCAGCTTTTTGAGTTGCTTCCCTACCTGCCTCTCTGCTTCTAAGGAGCAGACCAGGGTCACAATGTCCATAAGTCTCCCATTTAGGACTCTACCAAACGCTCATCAGCTCATCACAGGTACCTTTTGGAGAAGTACAAATAGGCCGGCAAGACACTGACCTTGACCAGGGTCATATGCCTATGATAGAACCAGGATCTGAACTCGCGGATGCTTGATCAGTAAGAGAACTTGATTTTATTTTTTGAACAGAAACAACTCCAAATGCCATGAAACCTCTCGCTAGCTTACCAACCAGGTCTGCTCTGCTTTAGTTCCTCCCTCCTTCTGCTCTGTCCCACCACGATTCAGGGAAAGGGGCCACCCTAACAGGGGTCCTCATGGGCACCAAAGCAGATCACGTGACATTGTAGTTAAGCTTCTCCCAGCAAAACCTCCTTCCTGAGAGAAAAAGTCTTTTCTTAAATGAATTCACCAAGAAGTTCCAACTCCAGAAAACCACAAACTTCCCACACCAAGGGTGTGGGGATGGGTCTCCTCTTATTTCACAAGATCTTTGACCTGGATGTTGAGCTCCAGAGGAGTAAATTAACTTTCATCTTGATTTTTAACAGAGTTTAATCAGAGTTCCAGAAATGACACTCAGTACCACAGACACAACGGGTACACATGGTCTCACCAACTTTCCCAATGAGCTCAAGACAAATGAGGCCTCAGGAGGCATTTGTAGATGAAACTGGTCCTCTTGCTGCCCAGCCTGAGCATCCAGGAACTCAGCAGAGCGCACGCTCAGCACCAGCACGGGTCCGGCATGTGTGAGCGCCCATTTCCACCACTGATCCCATGCACCTGCACTTATACAACGGCTGGGGTAGGGAGTGGCTTCAAAATTACATCTTTACGGCTCCAGCCTTTCTCTTCTGGGTACCGGGGGTTGAACCTGGGACATCATACATGCTAGGCAAGCACTCTGCATCTGTACTGTGTGCTCAGTTCTCCATATCCATCCACCTCTTGGGGACAGGAGTTAGCTACGCTGACCAAGTAAGCCTTGAACTTGATCCTCTTCCCTCAGACCTCTGAGTAGCTGGTATTTCAAGCCTGTGCCACCAGGTCTGGACTCACTACACCTCCCAAATTAACAATAGGGAAAGCAACAAAAATAAAAATGATAATGTCCACCCGTTACTAAATAATGGAGCGACTTGTTGAGAGATGGCTGACAGGCAAGCACCCCAATAGGTGCCTCTTATGAATCCCTTGATTTCATGTTCACAACAACCCAGGAGAAAGGAATTCTTTCATATTTTTCAGGGAGGAAATTGAGGATCAAGGTTAAGCACTTGTCCAAGATCACACATTAGTAACTACAGAAGCAAAAGTGAAATTTGGTCCATCTAGCGGATGCCTGTGCTTTGGTAAGGGGAGGAGAGCCCAATAGATGCCTTTAATTGACAAATAAAAATTGTAGAAAGTATCACAAACATTTTGAACAGATATGATTACTTCAGCAGAAATGGCCACTGTTAACATTCACTGGTATGATTCTCTAATCTGCTCGAATTTGAGGACTGCCTGGTCTACACAGTAAGGTCCAGGGTAGGGCTACATGGTAAGACCCTGTATCAATAGAAGAGAAGGAGAGACTGAATGGATAGATCGAGATTTGATTCCTAGCATCCACATGTTCACTAACAATCATATGTAACTCCACTCCCAGGGGATCCAGTCTCTTCTATGGCTTCCAAAGTCACTGCAGGCACAGACATAACTATATGCTTAATAATTACACACAGGAAAATTAATCAATCCTTTAAATTACACGTGTGATTTGTAGATTGCTTTCTCCCTTTGCAATACACCTTGAACATGTCCTCACATCTCACAGTTTCCCCCACATCTCTTATTAAACAGCTGTATAATATTCCACATCTGAGATGCCATATCTAACGCTTCTCATGGAGCAAGTGGATGATTTCCAGCCCCTGGGTATGGACATAGCACAGAGGTCATCTCTGCCTGCCTACTTACTCTTCATCTGCATTATTTCCTAAGAAGCTTTGGACTTGAGACAGGCTCTGAATTTTATGTCCTTATCTAGAACCTTGACTAGGCAAGAGCATCTCTTAGGGGAGTTTCTAGAATACTCACCCAGCCCACTACAGAGCAAGGACCAGAATCTCCAGTGGGAGTGGGGTGGAGTGGGGTACATCTTTGGTGACTCTAACCACAGATGCCAGTACTGATGATCAGCACTGTCCCTTCTTCTGGCTTGGCTATACACATGAGCTATCTCAGTGGAAGACAGGGCCTGTAGTAGGAACAGCCAGCAGAGCCTACGGCCTGCAGACAATCTTGTAGCTCTCATAGACGCGCTCCTTCCAGTGTCTTGACCTCAGACACACCCACAGGCTTCGTACGTACACTGTTACTAACTTAGTATTGCTTCGATTCCATTGACTGCCCCTTGAATCAATCTATTTAAGAAGGAAAACGCATCCCACTATGGTCATTTAAGAGACATCATCTTGTGGACAGAAGAAAAGTGTAAGTACAAATGCCAGGAAAACCCAGTGGATACTGTGGCTTCCTAAGCCAGACTCAGGCCTTTGTTAAACAGGGAGCCGAGCGAGCGTCACTGAGGTATTAAATATCTACCAGTGCCAAGATCCGGCTCTCTCCTCGACTAAATTACAAAGAGGGAAGAGGAACCGAAACCGACTTTATCACCACGTGATTCACTGGCATTTAACACCGTGCTTAGGTACCCCACACAGCCATCTGGTACCGGTCCCCAGTGGAAAACACTCACGGCCCTGACCTTCTCCACTTACATGGGAATAAAAGATCCCTAGAGGCTATGGGATAAAAACTTTGCTAGATCTAAGTCTAGCAACAAAACTGAGCCAAGAGCTCAAACCTCTTGTGAGCCTGTCTCATTTGATGGCTCTTGGATTTGTTTTTCTACTTCGGGCAGTGGCATATGCTGGAAGAGAAATAGAGTTTATTTTGGTATTTGTTTACGAGATCTCAAAGTCTATTATGACAGCAGAACCCGGCCTGTGAGCCGTCTATGGTCATTTTCTTGATTGTTGGTTGATGGGGGAGAGCCACTGTGGGGGTGCCATCACTGGGCAGGTAGCAAGCCAATCAGCAGCCTTCCTTCACACGCTCTGCTTTAAGCTGCTGCCTCGGGTTCCCGCCTTGACTTCTGACACCAGTGGCCTGCAACCTGGAAGCCAACTAAACCCTTCCCTTCTCCAGTTGCTTTTGGCCATGGCATCTGTCACAGAACAGAAATCAAGCTAGGAT
Organism: Chionomys nivalis; assembly: GCF_950005125.1. NCBI lineage: Eukaryota > Metazoa > Chordata > Mammalia > Rodentia > Cricetidae > Chionomys > Chionomys nivalis. Next base: position 3,671,810 of record NC_080108.1, read on the forward strand.
GGAAGGGTATGGACAATTTTCAAGGTATTGATTAGGTTGGGGGTACAGCTCAGTGAGAGAACAAACACCTGCTTAGCATATGTGACATTCTGGGTCCCTCCTCCAGTACTTATGAAAAAAGTATATCAAACCATTTGCTAGTTTAGCTATCCTTAGCAAGAACTAGCATAGCCACATTGATCATTTAATGGTTAGCAACTAGCTGATATATATTGGGTACTTACAATATACCTGGCACTGTGCTAAACCCCTTTGTAGACATTAACTCACTTAATCCTCACATGAACTCTATAAAGGATCATTACTATCTGCAGTACACAGAACTGGAAACCAAGGTTGGCACTGAGGTGCAGCAGTTTTTTCCAAATCACACAGGTAAAAAAGGCTTGATGCCTCGATACCAACCCAGACAGCTGGCTACAAGGTATAAACTGATCAAACTCTGAAAGGCATATTCACGAGAATGGAAAACAAAAGTTCATTGAAGGCTCTTTTTATTTTTATTTTACTTGAATTATAGCCCTGTGAGGAGGGGCAACATAAAGGCTACAACAGCTTAACGAATAGTTTATCCATCGATCAGCATAACGGGTGTGGCTGTGTTCCCCAAACACCACTGTGTGTTGGAATCACCTAGGAGGCTTGTTAGGACAGAGAATGGGGAGACCAGCCCCTGGTTCTCACTCAGCAGGTCTAAGGTGGGGCCCACGGACTAACATTTCCATGGGTTCCCAGGTAGGAATGTTGCTTGCTTGAGACCACACATTGAAAGACACCAGGTTACAGGTTCGTGTGCTGGAGTGGTAGATAGGCCTCATCATGATCTTGTCTGCTTTTTGCCTGACTTTCAGCGAGTCACAGAGTCTGATCTCAGCTTTAAAGGAGAAAATGCCATCAGCTAAAGCCCACTGAAGTGTGCATTGCATGAGGTTATGTATATAACCTGCCAAATGCCTACTGTACAGTAGGCATTCAAAACGTGGCTTCTAATAATACTGATGACTGATCCACAGAGAAAATTCATGTTTTTTGCCACCAACTGCCTCAACAGAAAGAGAAAGAAGTGCATTGGCCCTTTGGTTCGATTAGGGACAACTCATCCCAAATAATCTCTCTCTCTCTCTCTCTCTCTCTCTCTCTCTCACACACACACACACACACACACACACACACGCACACACACATGAGTTTTACATATCTCAGGCTATCCTCAAAACTGGATACTTAATCTTCGATATAACAAACTTCTGATCTTCCTGTCTCTATTACCAAGTGCTGGATTTTCAGGCATGCACCGCCATGCCCATCTGAAGCAGTGTTGGGGACTTTACTTGGGGCTTTGTGCAGCTAAGCACGCACTCTACTGACTGAGTGACACCCCAACCTGTGTCTACTTTTTTTATGCAAAAAAAATGTTATAAAATGGTGGCAGGTGAAAAAGAAAGGCAATAGTGATGGGAAGCCCACTGGAGCCAAAGCCAGTGGATTAGACGGGGTGTTTTTCCCAGCACTTAGCCTTGCTGGAGGAGCATTGTCTGCTGGGAAAGGACTTACAGGCCAAACTGAGGTGCTTGATAGAATCTGGTTTGTTTGAAGCTCACTACAGAACAATCATTATAAAATAGCAGTTTAATTGCATGGGGTTTTAAAAGTACTTTGTTCTTAAATGGAATAAATGGGAAGTATTAAGCAATCCCTTTGGCCTTTCTTTGCCTAATTTGCAAACTGTTATCTGTGAGGGATAGAGGTGTGTGTGTGTGTGTGTGTGTGTGTATGTGTGTGTGTGTTGGCACAGGCCTCACAAGCGTGTGTGTGCATGTATATGGTTGCGGTATTTTTAAAACAAGCCACACAGACAAATCTTTTGTGAGCCTCTCTTCCTGAAAACGCAGAATGTCTGCATGCCAAGGCTGGAACTTGGTACTGAACTTAATATAGCTGCGTGGTACCATAGTGCGTGGTACCGTAATGGGGGTACCTGGGTCTATTGCAGAGTTTCCTGAGAGTACTTAGGACATAGAACATTTAAAGATTCGGGCGTGACTCAAGGGAGGGATGCATTTCTAAGGCTATTTGAGGTGCTGTAGCTGAAGGAAAGCGGTCAGCATTTGAAGTGAAGTCTTGCCTTCTCTGAGCCTCCTTCAACTAAGTGGCAATAGAATAGCCTGCGTGGTGGGTGTGCAGCCAATACTGTGAGCTGAGATACAGAGCTTCTGGTACATGGAATGTATTTAACGAGAATGAGTTGCTCTCACTCCCCATTTCTTTCTCTTGCCACCTTCAAAGCCTTTAGATTTCCATAGCTAAATTCCAGGCTCTACAGAGAGGAGAGTCTCTCAGTATCTCTCCTATGTCACCCAAGCTCCAAGGCCCTGATGAGTCATCCCTATGTTCCTCTTCACATGCACAGGCACACAAAGACACAGATACACGCAGACACACACAGATACATACAGACAGACAGACACACAAAGACACATAGGGAGAGATACATACAGACACAGACACACATGCATACAGACAGACAAACACATACAGACTCACACAGATACATACAGACTCACAGACACACATACATACAAACAGACATAGACACACAGGCACACACAGATACAGACAGACAGACACACACACTGCTGCCCTATAAGCCCAAGACTCCTATGCCATACAGAGTACTTCTATAGACTCACTGTGGTCCTTACAACCAGGCCACTTAGTCATTTCACACGTACTGGAAGTGAAACCCAGTGAAGAGGCTGAATGTCTCAGTGCTCATGTCACAGGTCTGCAGAGTCCTGGATTGTTTATAGACCTTGTCAGTGAAGTCCAGAGCCCGCAGTGGTGCCGGCTGTAACACCCAAACAGCCTGCTGAAGGTCACAGCAGAACCCCACTGTGTTGAATGGCTTGACTCTTGCTTGGTTTGATGATAATTCATGCTCTGTCCAGGCACTTCCAGGTAGGTACTGCTAGCCTGCCTATTTTACAGCTGAGACTCTCCAGAGCATAGACTGGGCTCTGGCTCGTTGGTGCCTTCTGGCTCTGCCTCCTGTTCCCCCCTCCCTTCTGATCTGGCAGTGTTCCCATCTCCTTTGGGACCCCCACGGCAACCTTTCTCTCTCCTAGTGTTCCCATCCACCAAAGGGTGGAAGGTAAAAGCAGCTCCTAGGTTGCATCCCCCTCCCCCCCATCTCATCAGCAGGTCATGATAGAGCTCAGAGAAGGGACGCTCAGCTGAGTTAGCGCTCACCTCTGGGAGGCTGCTCTACCGACAGCCCTGTTTCAGCTCTGTTAACGTGTAAAGACGAGCACTGGTCAGCAGTTCAAACCACCAAACAACATGCTTAAACACCACCAACTGTTCCCTGTCAAAAGAGAAGTCCACAGCAGGAGGAGCCGAGATCTCAGTTCCCACTTGGCAGAGGAGCCCGGCAGGGCCTGATGTGGCTCTGCCACCACCACGCAGACCTCCTTCCTGTTGGGTTGAGACCCTCAGCTCTCAGGGGTCAAGTCATGAAAAAAAAAGAGATGGTAGCCTGAGGACAGGCACCGTGACAGCCCAGAAGCCTCCAGGACCCTGTGATAGGGACAGAGACTTCTCAGTCCTTTTAATGTTTTTCAGCTCATTTGAGCCCCAGAACATTCTAGCGGTCTGTCAGAAGGAAAGTTTAACCAACAGGGTGAGAAATGACAACCTGGAGATGTTTGGCTCCCTCAGAACGGTCAAGCTGAGGTTGCCCATGAACCCAGTTCAGCCTTAGCAATGACGCTAGGAAGAGGCTCCGAGTCCAGCGGTTATCAGTGACTCCCCTGACCGTGGAGCATCCCGTTCCTTCTTCAGCACAAAGAGAGGTGACTTGAGTCCAATGACCTGAGACAGTCATCCCACATGTCCAAACCTAAGTCTCTTCATATGTGATGTAAGAAAATAGGAGACCTTATCCACTGGGCTTTCACAAAAATAAAATGAATTATTTACAAAGTGATTTAAAAATGTACCGTGGCACCATAAACACTAGTGAGTATTAATTGAGTAGATACTATACCTTCCAATCGCTTCCTAGAGCAAACCTCTTAGGAAACACATTCATTATCATATCTTCCTGCATTCAGTTATTTTATTTATTTTTTTTTTGCTTCTCCCCTGTATCCCTGGACTTTTCTTCCTGATCACAGTGTGGAGAACTCTGGGTCACCGGGGCACAGTCCAAGGGCATCTTCACTGCAGCGTGGTTACCGCTGCAGCCCCATCGAGGCTGCACACAGACAACACACGGTCCATCGGGGAAGACAGAAGCAGAGTGGGTCATCACAGAACAAAGGCCAGGGCAGAGAATGACAGGCTCTAGGTACTGCTTATCCAGCATCTTAGTGATGTTATAGCAACCGTGGATCACCTAATCAGATAATGGGGGTGGGGTATGTAGGTCTCTTTCTAAGGGCAGCTTCATTCTCAAAGTGCTACTATTTAAAAAAATAAAATAAAATGAGAGACAGCAAAAAGAGGTCACAATAAAGACACACACACACACACACAGTTTGAGGCTTTTAGAAAACAAGGAGGCTGCCCTAATTATACACTGGGCTCTCAAACCTCCCAGCAATGGGTCCTACTCTTGAGATGATGCTAGGCTCACACACCAGGCTCTTCTCAGCTCCTCAGGCAGCTCTCAGCTTCCTGAGAAACTAGTCACTGACTCCAGGCCTTTGGTTTGCTGCTCCTCAGGAGCCGCAGCCTTTGGGCAAGGAGCTGGATGGTTCTGCCTCTGCCTGCTCTATGAGCCTCTCTATCCCGGCACCGGGACTCTGGTCCCTCCTGCTGACTGGTATGTGTACATCAGCGGAAAGGCGTGTGTGTTCCCATGAGACCTTACTGGCTAGCCCCTAGCAGCTGCCTCAGCTGGAGAGGGCCAGCTCACTCCAATTTGGAGATGATTTTAGCTCATGAAAACTGCTTATTAGGAATGTTGGTTCAACATACCAACCGAATGTAATGCATAAATCATGTTTGGATCCTACTTTAGGGAGGAAAAAAGAAGCCATTAAGACATGTTTGCACCATGAGGGCATTGTGATGTGAACTGGAAATCAGATGGCTATTTATGGTGTTATTAGTTTTCTTTTCCTTTCTTTCTTTCTTTCTTTCTTTCTTTCTTTTCTTGAGGTATAAGCACCATATTGTGAGGACACAAAAAATGTTTTTGCTCTCTGTGCACACAGAGACCCGTGTTCACAGAATGAAGAGGATACACATATTCACATGCATCATACATGCACATGGATAAAGCATACAGCAAAGATATTTTAAATAAAAGGAAGATTAAATCCTTAGGGCCCTGCACAGACTTTATTCACACACCCCTTATACGAAGAACTGAACAAAGCAATACATTTATCCCCATGACCCAAAAGTCAACTTGCCTTTCTCTCAAAGTAGGAAAGCCTTTAGTTCCTGGTCCTGTACCTCTTTTTGAATACACACAGACACAGGCCGGCAAACACTCACATGTGCACACCCTTGCACTAGAAGGCACATTCTTTAAGCTGAAGCCTGAAGAGAAAATGCAGAGGAGTTTTACAGAGCAATGGCAGCCTGGGTCAGTCTCCATTCCAGACTGTGCTGGAAGACTTTGGTTCAAACTTTGCCAGTGTGTGTTTTTCCCTCTTTCTTCCTCCCTCTCTCCCTCCTTCCCTCTTTTCCTTCCTCCCTCCTTCCCTTTCTTTCTAAGGCACGTGGGTATGTTACCTGCATGTATGTATCTGTACCACGTGCATGCCTTGTGCCCGAGAAGGTCAGAAGAAAGCATGGCAGCTCCTGGATCCGGAGTTACACACGTTATGAGTCATGGTGTAGGGCCTGGAGTGTAGGAACTGAGCCCACGTCCTCTGCAAGAACAGCAAGTGCTCTTAAGTGCTACTGAGCTTCACTCCGGCCTTTGTGTTTTTGAGAGACCATTGGACGGATCCAAGTGTCACTTCCTCCAGTATCACCCGGGAATTGAAATGAACTGACTGCAAATCCCACAAGGGTAACATGAGCACCAGGAGAAAGAATGGCTGTGAAGATGCTGAGTCAACATTTTCTGTCACTACCTGTGATTCCAGCACTGAAGACTGCCACTGGCTGTGCTGGTGCATGCTTTTAATCCCGGCACTCGTGAGACAGAGGCAGACAGGTCTCTGTAAATCTAAAGCAAGCCTGGTCTACACAGTGAACTTCAGGCCACCAGAACTACATAGCGAGACAATCTCTCAAAAAGCAAAACAAAATACAACAAACAAACAACACAAGATAGACAAACAAAAACCTTTAAAATAAAAAAAAAAAAAAAAACTAAACAACAAAAAACAAGTCTGAAAAACTAACCCTCAGACGTAGGGGCATGGGTGAGTATCCATTTTTTGACTAAAGATTCCTATGGTGGCCATCTTCTGAAACCGGACTCCAAGAATGTGTCACTCCGAGCTGCCTGCTGCTAATCACAGAACTCTCCAGCCTCCCCCAGCATGGTCATGGCAGTAAAGATCATCTGGATTTCAGTTATTATATGCGAGAATTAGTAAAGTCATCTTATACAAATGGATCTGAAGCTGGGCAGAGGCAGAATGGGACAAAAGAGACATGGAACTCAACCACACAACCAGGCTTGGGTCATGGGTAAAGAATGCCAAACTTATGGCTGGAAGTCTCCTGAGCACCTTGTGACTTTAGACAGGGGCAGACAGCCTCATCCATGCAGAAAATGAATGCATTTAGTCAAGGTTTCATCTGGCCTTGCCACTGGCCAATTTGTCAGAAACAGCCTGACTTAGGGGGGTGGGGGTGGGGCTGTATACATGAGTGGGGACAGGGAATTTGCTTCACTCCCGACTCCATCACTTTATAAACCTTGCTTCCCCAGACAGCTTCATATTCATAAAATTATGATGTTTCTGGGTGTGGTTGCATTTGTCTGTAATCCTCTCAATAAGGAGAATAAGGGAGGCAGAGGCAGGTGAATCTCTGTGAGTTCGAGACCAGCCTGGTCTACAAGAGCTAGTTCCAGGACAGGCTCCAAAGCCACAGAGAAACCCTGTCTCGAAAAACAAACAAACAAAAAAAAAAATAAGGAGAATAAGGCAGGAAAATGAGTTCAAGGCCAGTCTGGGCTACATAGCAAGACTCTCCTTAAATATTACTAAAAATGAAAGAAGATAGTTTAGATTAAGGCTGCTCCAGTCTTGATCCATTCTAAGTTTCTATGATTATTCTTCTCCTTGGAGAAGCCCTCCTAATCTAAAAAAAAAAAAGAAAAAAAAATGCTGACGCAACTGGTATCTGTGAAAATCACGCACATTTAACCAAACAAAGAGAGCAAATAGCCCCTGGAGCACTTCAGATGTTCCCGTGACTATGCACGGAAGAACATACATTGCAGCTTCCATCTAGATGATTCACAGGAAGTCGTCCATTGGCGGGTGATGAGGGATAAACGAGTCATCTACAGAGCTTATTAACAACAATACTAGCATTTACAGACCTTAGTAATAAGCAATACTAACTCTGGGCGGTGATGGCGCACGCCTTTAATCCCAGCACTCAGGAGGCAGAGGCAGGCGGATCTCTGGGAGTTCGAGGCCAGCCTGGTCTACAAGAGCTAGCTCGGGGACAGGCACCAAAGCTACAGAGAAACCCTGTCTCGAAAAACCAAAAAAAAGAAAAGAAAAAAAAGAAAAAAGAAAAGAGAAGAAAAATAAGCAATACTAACATTATAGACAGCCATTGGTGTCTGATACAGGCTGAATTCTATGCTAAGAGTTTTGGGTGTGAGTCAAAGACCACAGCCATGGTGTGTGAACTCGTCACCCCTGTTTTACAGCTCAGAGAGCTTCAAAGTCATGTCCAGGGTGCCAGAGAGCAGTCAGTCACTGTGGTACGATCTGTGCTGCTCTGTCATCTGGCAAACAAACTTTAGTTGGCAAACATTATGTGTCCTTCATCTTCAAAGTCAGATTTTGGAAAATATCACGAAGCTATATGTGAAAGACAACAAACCATTCCATATCTAAATTGCACAGCTTGAGTTCTGATGCGGATGTACCACTGTGAGACATCAGAACCTCAGGGGAGGACACAGGCATCATCTCTGCCTCCCTGCCTCCCTTCCTAATAGCTGCAGGCTCTTCCCAACCACTGAACTACTCGGTGGGGACTGGACTCTTCTGCACACGCAGGGTTCTGACCAGGTGGAGCTGCATGGTACATATTCTTTACCCGCTGTAGCTATTCTGAGACGAAGTCATTCTACTGGGATTATTAAGAATTCATTCCCTATTGATTACTGATACATTCCACTGTGGATATACTATGCTGTGTTTATCTACTCCTGTTGATAGCCATTCTCACTGGCTACAAGTATAGCCACTAAACATCCTTGTGGGGGTCTTTGTGTCAAGAAATGTTTGTTTCTTATCTTAGCTAAGCACTTAAGAGTGAAGAAAGAGGCTTGTCATAGAGTGAGTATCACTTTGTTTTGCTCTGAGACAGGTTTTCATTTTGTAGCCCAAGTATACCCGAGAACTGACTAAGGCAGCTCAGACTGGCCTTAAACTCACGGTGATCCTGCCTCAGCCTTCCACCTTCTGAGAGTACAGGCATGCACCCTAACTTGACTTATGCTTCTGAGGCTGCCTAACTGCTTTCAAAGGAGATGCACTCTTCATAAGACATGTAGGTTGTCCCACGGCCTCATCGATACTTGGTATAATAAGCCCTTTCAATTTCAGACACTCAAGTGAGTTTGAAGTAGCATCTCACTGTATCTTTAATTTTTATTTCCCTAGTGATGAATGATGAGTGTCCTTCGTATTTCTTATTTAAAACATTTAAAAAAAAAACCTACAGGCTCCTTTAATAAAGTGTTTGCCATACAAACATAAGGACCTGAGTTCAAACCCCCAGCACCCATGAGGAAAGCTAGATGCAGAGGCACACATCTAATCTCAGCACTGGGATTCAAGACAAGAGGACCTTGAAGTTCACTGGCCACCCAGTTTACCTAATTGGTGGGTCCCAAGTTTAACGAGAAATCCTGTCTCAGGGCAGTGAAGCAGACAGAGACATTTAAGAAGAAACCAACATCAACCTTTGGCCTTTGCACACACGTGAATGGGTATGTACAATTATGCCATATGCACCCACATAAACTGTTTCAGTATGGCATCTAGCTCTGATCAAAATAGCACTATTATCGTCACTTATTAAATTCCTACCCAACTCTGTAATGCACACAACACTAAGAATGTTACAGCCATCGTGTCTCCTGACCCTCACAACAACCTAAACAGACGGCAGGAAGAACCAGGTTTACAGAGGTGAGAGAAGACACTCATGAGCCAGAGGCCCCTCGGGTTCCTTTCCCGGTCCCGCTTCCAGTCCTCCAGCCAGAGCTGACCTCTCTCATTGCACTGTGCAGAGTCTGCATCTCCCATCTCGGCACAGCCAGGGCACCGCCTTCCAACCAGACAGTGCAGATGGACACTGCAGATAAATGCAGCATCGACCCTTTCTCATGGCTCACCCACTCCTTCCCGGCTCGCTAGGAACGCGGGGCAGTTTAGCCAAGATACACTGTGGCTCAGGTCTTGATCAATACATCGATACTGGATAACGTTAGAGGGAGAGCAGATATTTGGAAAGCAGCTAACTAAGAGCCTCGAATCTAAGGCCTGGTGTAAGACATCAATGCTTAGCACATTTGTGCAAGGCTGAAGAAATCACTCAAAGAAAAAAGCCTTCTATTCTTTTTATCATTGAAGGCAGGTATCTCAAGCTTATTATTCTTACATAAGACGTAAGCACTAGAAACACATTTAGAGTTTTCTTAGCCCAGAGACCAAGTTCTAGCATCTAGTGCAGGCTGCATCCCCAGTGGGAACCCTGGGCAGCTTTGAGCCTGCCTATTACCCTGTCTGCAGCCAGTTTCTTCTCTGGGCTGCAGGTGGCTCCCTCTTCTCCCTCTTCCAGGCAGGAGGTGTTATTTGAACTTAAAGGACTGCAGGAACCTGCAACCATGACAGAGACAGCAAACATGATGCCTAACAAGGAAGCTATGCCCGAATAAAAGAGCTGCACCGAAATTTCGCCTTTGCATTTTTGACTCTGCATCCTGACTTTAAACAGGGGCTGATGCTCCATGTTTATAGGTTGTAGCACTCTGAAGATGCGTGTCTCCTGTGATTTTAGGTGAGGCTCTTGCATTTTGTTCTAATTAGATTGAGACATCATCTATTCGTAGTTCCTTTGCCCCATCAGAATTTGGTCCAGGTTCTCTAATCGTTTCCCTTGGTCCTAGAGCCACCTCTTCCTCCTGTCATTTCCCCAGTCCCACAAGCTTCCTCAGAGCCCCTGCAGGGTCTGCCTTCTGCCTTGGGAATCCTTCCATGTACCCTCTCTCGAGGATCTCATCAACTGTTGGGGTTCTGAAGTCTTCCCTGGTGAGCTCTGGGCAGATCGGGTCACCCCTTAACCGCTAGATGCTCACTTCTAGGTCAGCTCTCCTCCCACTACGTGTGAGTGGTGTGTGAATGAGCAATGGGCTTGTGTGTTAACCTCTACTAGACCACCATCACCTGACAGGAGAAAAATCTAAATATAATAAATAAGCATGCATAATGAATGACATCAAAATAATTAAAATTTAGCTGTGTGGTGGTGGTACACACCTTTACTTTAAACCCAGGGCTCAGGAGGTAGAGGCAGGTGGATCTCTTGAGTTTGAGACCAGCCTGGTCTACAGAGTGAGTCCCAGGACAGCCAGGGCCACACAGAGAAACCCTGTCTCAAAAAAACAAAACACAAAAAACAATAATTAATAATAATAATAATATAAGAAAAAGAATTTAAAAGTTATATACTACACTAAAATGTAAAATTCTATTCTACCCACAGTTCAAGAGCCCTGTAGCGGACAGATATGGTAACACACATCCATAATGCCAACTACTCAGGATGCTGAAGCAAGAGAATCACAAGGCGAAAACCAACTCAATGACCTAGCAAGATCCTGTCCCTAACAAAACAAAGCAAAACAAAGTGGAATGAAGCAAAAAGGCGAAAGAGCCTGATCGCTGCTTATAGTTACAGCTACAGGCACAGGTCCAGGGCAGGGCCAGCTAGAATACTCCCATCAAACTTCATCCCAATGGCGCTACATTGCGTTACAGTGTAACTAGTGTCTTAGATAGGCAAAATATACTGGGACTGCAGTTGGGGAAGCATAGACATAGACATACTGACATTCCAGGCATCAAGATGCCATAGTCAAAGAGCCACAGTCAACACAGTGACTCTAAACCTGACTCTGGTGGCTAGTTCTTTGTTTCAGGAGCTTTAACCTATCCTCCCCTGTACAGACCCATCCATGCTATACCAGTCTCTGCTTGAATCCTACTAAAATCATTTGACCTCCCATTTCTCCACTTTTTAGGGCACACTGCTCCCTGCCCCCAGACTAACACCAATCACCCTTCAACACAGTTCAGGCTTTAGCTGTGCATTTATGTCTACGTGTGTGTGTGCAGCACATGTATGTTTGCATATGTATGGATATACATGCATGTGGAGGCCCAAGGTTGACTATGGAGGCCCTCTGTGATCACTATCTTCTAGATCAAGGGGATGTCTCTGAACTGAACCCAGTGCTCCCCAATTTGGCTATCCTAGCTACCTAGCATGCTCTGGAGAAACGCCTTGTCTCCACTTGGGGACCCTCCATCTCTGCCTGCCACATGTTGGGCCTACAGGTGAGTTGCTACATCCATCTAGAATGCACGTGGGTCCTAGGGTTCCAAATCCCAGAGTCCATGCTTGCCGAGCGAGAGCTTTGCATGCTGAGCCATATCCACGTCAAGCTTCTTTCCCACAAGACCATCCCTGACTGCCTCTAGGCGGAGGCAGCTCATACGTGTGTGTGTGTGTGTGTGTGTGTGTGTGTGTGTGTGTGTGTAGGGACACTCACACCCTCTGTAGCCACTCCTTCATGCGGTTGTCTTCCAGCAAGCTACACTCTTCTCGGAGGCAGGTGCTGTCTCTTCCGCCAGCTCTGTCCACTATGCCTAGAAAAGCAGGCGTCCCCCACAAACATTACTTGAAAGGCTGAGTGCAGGAGTGGTGGGCCTGCCACATTCCCAAAGAGGAATTTCACCTTGTGTTGAGTCACAGCTCTATCACCTGAATAAATAAATGGTCTCCCTAGGTACTCCACGAAGGAAGTAACTTCATTGGATTGTTTATGCCCTGGGTCAGATCTATCATAGGCTTAGCCCAGCAATGTTTAAAACACAGGATGGAATGAAGCTCATTAGGACAGCAGCTGAGCCACATCCCTGTCTCCAGTACAAACTCACAGCTAAAGCAGTCAAAGAGTTTTAAACACCACACACACACACACAAACACACACTCCTGGCTTTTCAAAAATACATAGGAAAGAATTCAAAACAACTTCTGCGAGCCATGGTAATGTGGAATTAAAAACGGAGGTGCCTCCCTCCGCGCTGAGTCAGGGCCTTTGTCTGCTCTATGACTCACTCCGAGGCTTTCCAGCCACCTGAGCGGCTGAGGAAGAAGCCAGGACTCATGCCCACAGGTAGGAGTTCCACGCTCCTCCTCCTGTTCACATGGGCACCCACAGCAACCACAGCTGTGGACGGGGTGCTCTTCCCTAGCTCTCTAGGAGACAACAGGGACAGCCCCATTGCTCCTTCCTTTGAGACACAGACAGGAAGTGAATGCTGGAAGAAAATGAGATCTGCAGTGAGATTTGTCTTCCAGAACCAGCTAAGGTGCCACCCCATGTCACTAGCCATGGCCTCTTTTCTTTAGTGAAAAAGAACCCATCTCCTGGGTTGATTGTAAGGAGGTCAAAGTTGGCCATATGGTCACAGTTTGGACATGTTAGACATCAACGGCCTATCCAAATCTCGATCTCGTGTCCCCTGAAGGTTTGAGGACTCTTCCTTTTTGTCCCCAGCAATGTGGCTGCAACAAATCATGCCTCAGAGTGAGACTTTCCACGTGGCATTTTCTACACGTACATATGTACCTATGAGAAGGAGGGAGGAGGAAGGGAGGGAGGGAGGGCGGGAGATTTTAAAGCTCCCTTAATAGAAAGCAATTTCAATATTTCCCTTCTAATCCACTGTGCTCTTTGCTTCGTATGTTTTAAAAGCTTATCTTTGCCTTTTAGCTCTTCATCAGCATAAATCCTCGCCAAAACACAGTAAAGGGTTTTTTTCTTCTCCTGATACCATACCAAAGGGGGGGGGGGGAGGAGAGTTGAATGCTTTTCTTTATATTTAAATTTTTTGATGTTTCCTATAAGATAAGCTGGAAAGGGGCAGAACAAACCCTGCTCCATTCATCTGAGAAGCTAAGATGTCAGAGAGGGAGGAATATCTGTGGTCTCCCAGAGCGGCAATCAGAGGAACTCTGCAGGCCATCCGAAGGAAGCTCTTGGTCTGGGCACTTTACTACAACCGCCAACCCCAGACTGTCAAGAATCAGGAGGGCTCATTGTGAACCCTACTCCTCTTCTGGAGACATTCTGCAACTCTTAGACTGAGAACACCCCCCCACCAACACACACACACACACACACACACACACATTTGGAATTGAACCCAGACCCTCAAGCATGCAAGACAAGCACGCCACCACTGAGATACAGCCTCACCCAGTTTGGGGACTTCCTCCCTGCTCTTTACCCCACTGCATTTATACCCAAGCATAGGAAAGCCTTCAAGGCATGGGGCAATGCAAATGCTTGTCTAGCCAGCCTAGTTGGCATTTTCCAAACTCATTCCAAACTATTACTCCCTTCCACATGCCACACATGCATGTACAACATGGAAAAAACACGCTAACAGCAAGTCCAGGGAACCAAGATGGGGTTGGGGTGGAGGGTGGGCAGGACAATGCTGTGCATGTGTGTTCCAGTCAGATAAACCCAGGCTCAATGATAGTTCCACCAGCAATGTATCCTTAGAGATGCCACTTAGCCTGTATGAGAAGATGCAGGTGGTTCCTGCAGTATTGCGTGTGTCACATGAAATGAGCGGTATGTGCGGTCACACACACACACACACACACACACACACACCGAGGCATCTGCCACACAGGATTCATTCTGGAAATGTGACTCCCTCTTCTCTCCTCTGCAGAGTCATCAGCAGAGATGCTGGAAAACATACCAATCGGTTTCCTTTTTTTTTTTTTTAATTGTAAAACTCAGTACCAAAACTTTTCATATAAGAAGTCATCTTAGAAGGAAGGGGTCGCTCTATTACCCTATTAGCCTGCACGTTTTCACGAGTAGTCACGGGCAGGGGCACGGCTGTCTTTAATATGTGTGCATGTGTGTGCGCACACGTGTATGCATGTGCATGAAAGAACTGAGTATTTCATATAGCTATCTAAAATTTAATAACATGGAATCTGCCTGTGTCCAATATTCCTTTAATCCACAGAATGTGATACCACTTGATAGAGTCATAAAGTGCAGTCCTATCAAAATACAGCTGTTATTACCATTACTGACAGCTATTTTATTCTGGGGAATGTTATTGAAACCGTAACGACAGACACTTGCTAAGTAAGTTGTCCCTAGCTCATTTCCAGAGGGCCCTCTCCCCCAGAGACTCCATAACGCAATTCTAACTGAGGTTTCACACACAGTAGGATGGGGACTTTAAAAGACTTAAAAGAGGGTCATCTTGGGGTTGCTGGTAATTAAATAGGAGCTGGAGGATGAGAATAAGGAAACCATCTACTCTCTGACTCTAAAAGAAAGAAACAGATAACACTGGAGCAGCAGCAGTGAGACCATGCCCATCCACAGCAGGATTCTTTCCACCTCAGATGTCTATTTCAAATGCCCACTAAAAGCCCATGATGAACTTTAATTATGAGAAGCAGCAGATAAGAGTCCATCTCCTCGCTTCTCATTGTTAGGGGTGGTTTGAAGCTGCCAATCATCACCCCCTCAAAGAGGCCCAAGATACAGAGGCAGAGAGGTGAGGGAGGGGCTCTCCCCGCTCTGCACATGCCCATAGAGCTGATGGACTCACGTTAAAATGCCCTGGGGAACCGCAAAGAGCTTCTGAACCAGCTTCCCACTAAAGCTACCAGCAATCTCCGCGTGACGCAAGGCACGGGAACCACAAGGCCACGCCTCTTCCCACTCCTCGGCCTTCTGAAGCTCATCTTCTCACCTCTGTTCTCCTTCGTACTCTCAGGGGGCGCTGTGACCTGGCACTCTGGAAGCCAACAGGTGGCACGAGCCTATGTGTACATATATGTACGTATGATAGAATGTGGCAGGTTGTGCAGGGCCTTCCGATAGAAACTGCACCAGCTCTGGAGTCAGAAAGACCCTTGCGCCTGAAGACTCCACCCACCCCCTTCTGCCGGGCTCCACCACACAAGTTACACACCTTCTCTGTCTGCAAAGTAGAGACAAGCTACCTGCCACCTCCCTTGACCTGGGAGGGCACGGGTCCCTACCAGGACACCCGATGCTGTTATTCTCCCGATAGAAAACAGTGGGCCTACAGTCCGTGTCTGTTTGCCTCCTTGGTTTCCCATCAAACAAGTCCCTCCGCCCTGGAAGAGAAACTCGCTGCAGAGGCCAGCTGAGCAAGAAAAATGTTAAATAATTCAGGAGCACTAACATCAAGTCTGACGCTGGTATAAAAATAGCTACAAAACACCGTACTCTTGGTGTTTTCATTACAACCACCTCAGCTCCCTGGTAGGAAGAGGAGTGAGGGTCCCGCCTGGCTGGAGCTGGGCCTGGGGTGTGGGTGGAGCTTCGGAGCTTCCTAGGCTTCCTCTGACCTTTCTAATGACTCATTTTTTGCGCCATCGCAGGGCAGGCATTTGCTTGTCACAGCTATATTTTAAAACTGCCTTCTGATAGGCTGGCTTATTTTTAAATCCGAAGTATGCTCAGCTGGGCTGCTGGAAGACCGGGAAAAGCGTTCTCTACATCTGGTCTTCTGGTCCGCCCTCCGAAGACTCCAGGCCCGGTCCCAAAGTGTAAATTTAAAAGAGAAGACAAACAAGACCATGGGTCTATATCTTTCAGGATAGTGCTGTCCCTCGAACCACTAAACTCTAGGAATAGAAAGGACAGTTCCAACAGAGAGATACTAAGAATGAAGGACCCTGCCTGCTAGGTCCTCCACCTATATTGCCCCCTAGAGTCTGCAGCAGATGCAAGCCTCCATGTTTTTATAGGTAAGGAAAGGAACTTTGAGGAAATAAAGAGACTTCCCCCTGTAAGTCCCACCAGGTGGGCGGGGCTTGCTGAGGCAGTCTGACTCTCAGCTCCTGGCCTCTCCCCCACACCGTCCTCCAGAACCGAGTGTCTGGCTTGAAAGGGTGTCCATGAAATATTCAGCCACATTCTCAGCTCCTGGCTGCCTCACCCAGCCCTGATCTGAAAGCTTTCTCCGGGCGGGGCGTTTTCTCTTGCAGAGGAGCTGTGCAGGATGAAATGTCCGCTCTCTACTTAACAAGATGGGGGAAGAGCGGCTGTTCTTGGACCGCTCGGGGACACAGGGCAAGTCCGTGCGCATCTGGGGAGGAAGGCCCTGGGAGGCCAGAATCAAACTCACCTCATCTGGAAGCTAAGAGGCCACGGGGCCTCTTTCACGGGAAAGAAGAAAAGGCGGTGAGCAAGCGAGAATAGGCCTGTGGGGGTAGACGGAGGAGGGAGACTAGCCCCGACCACAGCAGTTCACGTCCTTACGGAAAACACGCTCTCATCTTTCCAGTCCGACCACAAGCTCTTCTTTCTTTCGGGAGCTTCTCCTGCCTCTGCCAGGCACCGTGGGAATGAGAGCTCTTTCCCCAAATGCATCTGCCCTGAGCCAGGCTCTCCGCTAGAAGCTCATCTGGCATCCTCCCACTTAGCCCGTAAGCTGGTCTTGTCACCACATGGTGACGAGAAAAACCCTAAATCCAAAAGTGTAGGTAACTGGCCAAAGGTCACACACGACAGTACAACGGTTCTCAACCAGAGACAATCTCGTATCCCCCTCCTGGGTGACATTTAACAACGTCTCAGAAAACGTAGCCTGTCAGAAGAGGTGGAGAAGGCACCAGAAACCAGCGATTGGGAGGTAACAAATGTCTATCCTACAATGCAGAAGACAGGTTAGCGCAATCACCCAGACAATGGGGCCAAGGTTAAGAAAACCTCAGGTAGAGATGGCTGAGCCATAATGTAAGCAGAGGTCAGCCTGACCCCACCTGGGTGTTTTACAATACTCCCTTGGATCCTAAGAGCCCCAAGTTCCGAGCAGACATGCCTACTCCTCCGTCTTCCCACAGTAGTCCAAGCTGGAGTTTACTTAGCAATCACTTGTTGCTTAACCTATTCTAGGATGGTACCCAGGATCCTGCTGAGGAACCCCACCAGAAGAATCCAGCCACTCTTGCTCTGGATCTTGGAAGAGAACATTGAGTGCTTCTTTTTTTTTTTTTCTAGGCCCTGCAAGGAGTTTCCCCTGAGGACTCTCAACCTTCTTGCTCTCCTTCAGAGACTGGAGGCTCACTCCCCCTCCGTAGGCCAGTACTTAGTGAATAAACTCCTAGCGGCAGAGCTGAAGACAGCTTTCCAGCCAGCATAACCCCCCTCAGCATCTAAATCCCTAGGGGAATAACTGTTGAAGGACCCATTGATGGACCCATAAGAAACTGGCCCTAACATCCTGGCTACATACTGCTGAGATCTGGAGTACTGACGTCAAAGCCAGGCAGGCTTATATTCAAACTTGGCTCTACTGTTTACACAGAAGACAATGGAGCCTAATAAATACGGCTGGCAGAGTCCTTACACTGGGCACACAGAGCCGTGCTCCAGCACAGAGTCTGCTGCAGGGTACCTGACTGTCGCCCCCGTCTCTGGTATGGGGCACCTGCTGGCCTGCCTCTGGAGCCCATTTCTGAACAGGAGAACTAATTTTGGTGGTGGCTGTGGGGATGACAAACTGAGATGGGGGACAACAGCTCAGAGGATTGCCATGGCAATGCTTTCAACTTCAAAAGTTCTAAGAATGTTCTGGAAATTACAGGCAGGCCTAAATATGTGTATATGTGTGTATGTGTGTGTGTCTATTTTGATGCTACGGGGCTGTCACCCAAACTCAAGTCTGGAATGAATTTTCCCATACGACATATTATTTGGAAACTGAAGAGAGAGCTTTAAAGGGACCTTCCAAGAGCTCAGAATAATTTCGAAAACAAGGTTCAATTCAGTAAGGATAGTAGGTGTCTGCTAGAGATGGGACGAATCTTGTTTCTGCCACTGGGCAAGTTCCCCACCCCCTCGATTTCCCATGAGCTAAGTAGAAACCTCTACAGGAGGAACATTTGCTTCAGGGCCAGGTGGATTTGTTTATGGAGCCGGTTCTCTGACTCACTGCAGCTCAGGACTTTGGGCTAGATGCCTGACCTCTCTGAACCGCCTTTGGAAAGAAGACAGAAGAAGACCTCGCAGTGGGGGCAGTGCTGCTGCTAGAGACAGACTGCCCCTACAGGACCTGTATTAAACTGACGGCCAGTGAAGTGGTTGCCAAGGCACTGGAGTTTCCTCTGTGAGCAAAAGGCAAAGATCTCTACCTCCACGGAGATTAAGAGAAATCACAGGAGATAAAGATGAAGAAACCATGGCCAGACCGGACATAAAAACAGATCTATGACCCAGCGCTTCAGTAGCCGCTGGCCAAATTGATCCACGACCCTGACCTTCCAGCTTTCCCAACTTTTGCCCCCGCTTGAAATTAGAGGAAGGCGAATCCACTTTCTAAACCAGTTTTGTAGGATGCTGGCTTCTAGTTGGCTTCCTTCCCTTGGCAACAGACTCCAATCAGAGAGTCAGAGAAGCCTGAAACCTCCCCTGCTCTCTCGCTGTAAGGCTGACTACTCCCCTGCCTGCCTTCGAGGCACGGACAAAGGCAAGGGATGGCGGCGGACTCCCTTGTTCTAACAAGCTCTGAATAAACAGTCTCTGCTGTGCCTCTTTGGGTAGTCTTTATCCATTTTCAGCCAATAAGTGCAATAAATAAGGAAATTACATAGCGCTCTCTGCCCTTGACCCACCTCCTCCTTTCAGATTATTCTCAACAGAGCAGCCAGGGGGATCTTGTTAGAAACACTCGAGCATAACATTGAACACGAGGGGAAGGAGAAAGCATATGGCAGGGTTAGGGACCCATGGAACAGTAGAGCAGGAGTCAGGGCAAGGTTCTGACTGTAACTAGATTGTCAGGGTGAGGTTTGATAAGATGGAACAGAGCCATTACCTATGGGAATATCAAAGGGAAAAGCATCCCAGGCAAGGGAACAGCCTCGAAGCAAAAGTGGACCCAATGTTCTTCAAAGTGATTGGGACAGGAAGCGGGTGAAGAAGTCTAGTGAGGGTGCCTTGTAGACTTTGAAAGTACATTGGCCATTGCCCTGAGGCAAGTAAGAATCCCTTACTGAGGTCTAAGCAGAGGAGGGACAAGGCCAGAGTTATATTTTGATATAGGATTTAAATATAGATGTAACTAAACAAGAGAATCATTCTAGCTGCTAGGATGATAAGACACTGCAAGGGGACAAGGACAGACTGGGAACCCAGGACAGGAAGGTACCACAACCCAGACGGGAGAAGATGAACATAGACCACGATGACAGCCATAAGGATAATGAAAATATGTCAGTTTCTGGGTCTGTGTTTGAGGGTGGACCTTCACAAGATTCCAGATGCATCTGCATTCAGACATGGGAACAAAAAAACAGGAACTGAAGGTGACTCCAATGTATGGGTCCTAGGAAGCAAAGGATGTAGTTGCCGCTGGTCAGGATAGGCCGAAGACGATAGGCAGAACAATCTGTGAAGCAAGAATGAGTTTGGGACACATCAAGTTCTAGAGAGCTATGAGATTATTCGAGAGAATTATCAAAGAGGTGGTTAGACTCATGAGGCGATAGTTTGGAGAGCACTCTGCAAGTTCCTTCCTTCTCCTCTCTGCATG
Source organism: Chionomys nivalis (assembly GCF_950005125.1). NCBI lineage: Eukaryota > Metazoa > Chordata > Mammalia > Rodentia > Cricetidae > Chionomys > Chionomys nivalis. The sequence continues at coordinate 3,691,874 of NC_080108.1, forward strand.
CTCACCTATTCAGACATTCTGGAAAGAGTATGTGGCCTGTGTTCCGCTGTGTCACCTGCTGGCCCTGGCATGACACAGGTTAGGACACACGCCCAGAAGAGCGCGGGGAAGTCGTCTGCTCTAAGGTCCCCAGAGGTACCACCCGGTATCCATGGCAAGTTGACAGTCTCCTTACTCCCAAATTAACATAGAAATGATGAAAACATCCTTGATCAAACTAGGATGATCTCCCAGACTAGGAGAACCCGTGTTTGTTTCCTGCTTCTGGGGACCCAGGAACAGCACACACCAAATGATCTGAAATGCTAGATCGTTTCTGACCTAGAAATTTCAAGTAAAGAGAACGGGTGAAAGGAACTAAATGAAATCCCACAGCTCTGTGAACCTCAGCGTTATTTACAGCGGTAGAAAACTGGTAACCACGGTAGGAAATGAGAGAAACAACGGCACATCCTTATGATGGAAAATTACATATGTAAATAACACACTGAGAGAAAAACGTAATGCCATGGGAAATGACCTTAACATTAAAGTCAGAAAATAACGTGCATAATTCGCTCCAGTGGCAGGAGTGAACAGGAGTACAGGAAGATTAGGATATCAGGCAAGGGACCAGAGAGACAGAAACTCACAAACATTAGTAACCCCAGTTCCAGGGCATCAGAAGCCCACTTCCAACCCCCATGCTTCCGGTGCAAACAGACACACGCAAGCAAAACACTCAAGCACACAAAATAACAAGAAATAAATCTGAAAGAATTTTTTTTCAAAGACTTGTACAGAAAAGCAATACTTTTGAGAAGACAGAACTCTTGCTTGTATGGCCACAGGGATGTGTGTTCCTCTCCCTTACTATATGGGTTACCTTAGGCTTCCTAAATATGCTGGTGTTGAGTGCAGGGTTCCCATCAGAAGGGACAAATAAACAAATGATTTTTTTTTTCATTTTGGTAATGCAGAAAACCAAACCCATTGCCTCATGCGTGCTAGGCAAATGCTCTATCCCTCAACTGTATGTCTTATCCCCGAACATGAAAAAAAAAAAAACACACCATCTTTAATGTAATACTTTAATAATAAAGTTGCTACCTCCTCCACCATATGTCACAATATTTAATAGATGGGGGGATGGTAAGGAAGCCTGGAGAGCGGCGAGACCCAACTACACGTGGAACCGCATGACGAAGACGACCACTGTTTGCTCGTTGACTGGCATGCTACAGCTGCTGCCACAGAGACCATAGCAATCCTGACAGCCAGAGGCACACAACGGATAGACTTCATTTGCTCTGTGACAGTCCACATCTGGTACGTGTGGACTTGAGGAGACGAAGAGGACAAAGTAGAAACAGAGTGGAAGACCAAGATTTCAGAGCCCTGTCCAGCAAAGGGGCAGTGGCAGAGGGTCCATCAGCAGCACGTGTATCTACCGGGAGCTTGTCAGACTCTCGGGTCCACTCTCCAATCTGCTGAGGAAGACTCTGTGAGTGTGGCGAGGGGTTGTGCGTGCTGTGTGTCAGTGTGTTCAGCGGCATGGGTACACGCTTCTCTCCATGTGCATTTAGAGACCAGAGGTTGACGTCGGGTTGGGTGTCTCTCTTACCTGTCTCTTGATGCCTTATTTTTAAGATAGAGGCTAGCACTGAACCTGAGGCTCACTATTCCTAGCATCCTGGCTGGTCATGGCATCGTTCTCCCTCTGTCCCCCACACCTGGTGTTACAGAAGAGGCCAACGTGCCCAGCTCTCACATGGGTGCTAGGCCTCCAAACTCTGGTTCTCTGTGTGACAAGCACGTTACCCACTGAGTCATCTCTGCAACCCTGAGAACCTACATCTTAACAAGTCTCGAGCTAGTTCCTACATGCCGTATGGTATTTCTTGTTTGCTACTTTGTTTTGTCTGTTTCTTGGGGCAGGCCTTTCTATGTTGCCCATGCTGGCCTTGAATGTGTGATCTGCCTGCCTTAGAATCCCAGGTTGCTGGGACTAAAGAAATGGACTATTCCATCTGACTTTAAAAGGCCTCTCTCTATATAGCCGGGCAGTGGTGGCACAGGCCTTTAATCCCAGCACCCAGGAGGCAAAGGCAAGCAGATCTCTGTGAGTCTGAGGCCAGCCTGGTCTACAAAGCTAGTTCCAGGACAGCCAAAGCTGTTACACAAAGAAACCCTGTCTCAATACAGTATAACTCACTTTCTCAGATTTGAGATGCTATCAAGAAGAATGCATCCAAAGGAGTGAAGAATTTCTTCATTTTTACTATTTATATTAACAGTATTCATACTTATTTGCATGTGTGCATGCTCATGGCTTGGAGGAGGACACATATGCCACGGCACATGTGGACAGAGGTCAGGGGACAACTTTGTAGAATGTTCTGTCTCCTTCTACCTTTCCACGTACCCCAAGAATCACACTCAGGTTATCAGACTTTCATAGCAAGCATCTTTCCTGGTCAAGGAAGGCTGAGCAAACTGTAGCCATGGACGAGATGTCAAATCCCCTAACTCCCCCAAATTACAGAGCCTTCAGACTCTCCCACAATGCCAAGTCTCTGGCACAATTCTGGGAGGTGGCTACCATGAGATGTGCATTTGGCATGCCACCATAAGAGATGAGGCCATCCTCTCTTCTCCCCAGGGAATCAGAAGAGCCCTCACAGATTGGGGGACATCATGCAGGAGTGGTTGCTGGGCAGAGCCCAGGAGAGGAGAACATAAAAGAGCGGAGGTAGCCCAAAGGCCTAGCCTGACACCTCCAGACAAGGCAAGGCCTTCCTTCCAGCCTGCAGAATGCAGCTGTTGGAGGGAACAGAACAGGCCTGGGGAGAAGGCTGACTCTCCCACTGAGATGCCCCAGTTTGCCAGAGGCAGGGTGGAGGGCAGAGCCAACAGCCTTGATTACCATATTCTAGTCTCCTGGCTTTAGTGAATTAGGTCACTCACCTCATGCATAAATTACTCAGTATGGGCTTTCTGCTTCTGAAAAGGAGAAGAAACTGACATTTAAGGAAGCTCTACTCTATGAGTCATTTCTCAGCTCCGGCTGTGCTCTGTGATCAGGACAGTAGTTCTGCTGGCCCCCCTCTCCCACCACACGCACACATGCGCACACACACACACATGCGCGCACACAAACAAAGGTAAAGCACTCATGGGGATAGGGGCTGGTCTTTGACAATAACGTCCAGGTGACTCTACTGCAGAGACGGGGTTAGAAATCCCTGTCAGGCACTGAAATGAAACTATAGCTAGCACTGAACAGTCATTCAGAGAAGCAGGATGGTGTGGGACAATGGTCTTGTAGTCTCCCACTTGTATTATTTTAATAAAACACTGATTGGCCAGTAGTCAGGCAGGAAGGATAGAGGCAGGGCAAGGAGAACAGGAGAATTCTTGGAAGAGGAAAGACTCAGTCTACAGTGGTAACCCAGATGCAGAGGAAGCAAGATGAGAATGCCTGGGTGATAAAAGGTACCAAGCCACATGGCTGACACAGACAAGAATTATGGGTTAATATAAGTTATAAGAGTTAATAAGAAGCCTGAGCTAATAGGCCAACCAGTTTATAATTAATGTAAGCCTCTGTGTGTTTCTTTGGGACTGAACAGCTGCAGGACTGGGCAGGACAGAAATCTCAGGCAACAGCAGGAAGAGAACCCTAATAGCTTTGTAGATGATCAAGCTGGTGCAGGGAGCAAAGAGACAGTTGATACTGAACCAGGACCTGCTCACCAGAGATGTCTGACTTTCTGCTTCTGCAGGTACCTTCATTATCAATGGCAAAGGATGCAACCTTGCAATCAGTATCTTCAAATCCTATGTCTCTGATCCTCCCCAGTCCAGACCTGTGCCTACCACTGAATTGTACTGGCAGGCTTCAGAAGAAGGTCAGAGAACCAGAGCTGAGCAGATGGGGGAGAAAGAAATATGTCATGCCAGAAGTGACAACTGGCACAAAGGACACTCACCAAAACATACTACACAACTACCACACAAACCCTTAGAGACAGACTTCAATTTTCCATTTTATTACTGAAAAGAAGGTGGATGCTCAGGGGACTTCTATGCACCTTGTTTGAATGTATACAACCACAAGGTGACAAAGCAGAACCCAGCCTTCACTGTGCTGGCATTTCCAAAAGCACTCTACAAAACCACAGCACAAGGGAGAGCCATCAGCAATAAAAGGAAAAAAGGAACCCAGAGCTTCACTGTACCTCAGTCAATTACTTTTCTTTCCTTTTTGTTTCTGTTTGCTTATTGTGGTTCTGAGGATTGAACCCAGAGCCCTGCGGTGCCTAGTAAACTCTGCTACTGTGCTAATAGTCAATAAATCACTTTTAAGGTTCTGGGAATAGTCATGTTGTCTCAGCAGTTGCAAGGACTCCTAAGCTTGTCATAAATGATCTTTCCCAATAACCATGCTCATGACCCTGCCAACTTCTCAATATTATTCCCATTTGACAAACAGAAAAACTGAGGCATGCAGACATTAAGTAGCTTGTCAAGGTCCCACAGAGAGATGGCATTAAAACTGGGAGTGGTTACTTAGTACCACTCTGAGATGCTGGGGGAGAAAGTTTGGGAGCTTGTTCAAGGTTGCAGGGAGTATACTGACCTACAGTCCTAGATAGTTCCTGGAATGTGGCTCCATACTGAGCCTCACAGCCATTGTCACTTAGCAGCTGGGGACAACTTTTGAGTTAGGGACCCTTGGGCTGGAGAGATGGCTCAGAGGTTAAGAGCATTGCCTGCTCTTCCAAAGGTCCTGAGTTCAATTCCCAGCAACCACATGGTGGCTCACAACCATCTGTAATGGGGTCTGGTGCCCTCTTCTGGCCTGCAGGCATACACACAGACAGAATGTTGTATACATAATAAATAAATAAATATTTAAAAAAAAAAGAGTTAGGGACCCTTTGGGTTTTAATCAGTCAACCATGCAAACAAGGCATTTCAGCTTTATTTATTCCTTGGGAGAGAGGAGCGGCAAGGATGGGGACAGGGTAAGGGCTTACACAGCATTTCAGTGCTGTGCACTACAGAGAAACCCAGGAACACAATGGACCAGGAGGAAGACAGCTTCCTAATCTGCACCAGAGACAGATGGGGACCACAGTCAGCCACATCTGTACCAGGTTCGGCTCAGCCAATCAGAATCAGATCCCAGACTCACAAGAGGCTTCTACCTTCCTCTGGAGACTGGAGATCCCACAAATCTCCTAGGAGCATCATGAATTCTAGACAGGCCCTAATGTCATCTGCATCTTTACTTGCTTGGGCTGGGTCTTTACTAGGGTGAACACGGAATCCTCACTGCCATGAGATGCGAGGTTGATTTACTGCACTCTTTGTTAACAGATGAGGACAGTGGGGCACGAAGGTTGACCCAAGGTTTTCATGCCAGGAAGGTGGTGGCCCAGGGTCCGAGTGCCAGTTCTTCCCTTGAACAGTCTCCAAAGCCGCTGTTCTTCTCATTATCCCATCCTCCCCTCCTTCCACCCCTCCCTCCTCCCCTCCCTCCCTCTCCCTCCCTCCCTCCCTCCCTCCCTCCCTCCCTCCCTCCCTCCCTCCCTCCCTCCCTCCCTCCCTCCCTCCCTCCCTCCCTCTCTCTCTCTCTCTCTCTCTTTCTTTCTTTCTTTCTTTCTTTCTTTCTTTCTTTCTCCTTCTCTGAATCTGGAGCTTGCCAAGTTGGATAGACTGACTGACTGGCCAGTGAACTTCTGGGATCTCTCCTCCCTAGCACTGGGAGAGCAAGCAAATGTTAACACTAGCTTCATATATGGCCTCTGGGGCCCCGGCCTATAACCCAGCCTTATGAAGGCGAAGACAATAGGATCCCTGGAGCTTGTTCCCCAGCCATTCTAACTGAATTAGTGTCCTCAAAGTTCCATGAAAGATCCTGTCCCAAAAAACAAGGCAGAGAATAGCTGGAGAAGATACCCACTGCCAGCCCCTGGTCTCCATAAGCATGCATACAAACAAGAAAAGAACACGCACACACATGCACACACACACACACACACATTTATAAATAGGGATTCAATAAATAAATTGTCTTTACTACTAGTTAAATATGGTTGAAAACCTCACCAGGTATGGTGGCGCACAGCTGTAATTAGCACTTGGGATGCTGAGGCAAGAAGGCTGCAAGACTAACACTCCCCTGAGCTTCTCTGTAAGTTCTAGGCCAACCTAAATAGATAAACAGATAAGTAAAAAAGTAAATAGATAAGCAAGTAAGTAATTAGATAAGTAAATAGATAAAGAAATATAAAGGAAACAAGGAAGATTAATAAAAAGAAATCAGAAACAACTTTAAAACGTTGTATAGTATCCCACCGTCCAGCTACAAGTCCAGTCCATTCCCTACACTATGCTCATCTAATAAGCAACACTGCAGGGAACGTGGTTGTTCTGAAAACTTCTCTGCCTGTCCCTGAATGTCTCCTTTGGTTGGGTCCCTAGAATTGGGATAGTGGACTAAAGGAAGAAGAGCGTGTTTCTGAGACCAGGGCCCAGTTGCTTTCCTAAAACGGGTACATCCATTCGCATCTCCACCAACGGGAGTACCTGCCTCCCAATTCCTCTCCAGGTGCCAGCATGGTCTTCAAAATACTCTTGCCTAATAAGGAAAGGGATGAACAATGACATGAGTCTTCAAAGAGGTGCAGGGTGCTAATCTTACAAGGGACGTGTGGCACCCACAGTGTTTGAGCTCATCCTTTGCTGTCTAGAGTTGGCTCCCTACGGTGACCCTGAAGCACCAGGCCACAGATCGAGCTACTCGGTGTCCTTCATGTGACACTCAGTTTGGAAACGTTTTACATTTGAGTTCCATGGTTAGCCAGGACTTTTGTCTTATTCTTTGATTAACCCCATCATCTAACCTAGTGCTACCTCTGAGAACTTCCCACAATTATGGAAGGATTCTTTAACTGCAGTCATCGATTAGAGCAGCCACTATTCACAGGTGGCTCTCGAACTCTCGACAAAGCTTCTACAGCTGCGGAATGGGAGTCTTAGCTCTGTTGCATCTTAGTTGAATTTCACTTCAATGGTGAGGAGTGACTGCTGAGCTGGCTTATGCAACCCTACGCTGTCCATCGCACTGTAACATATACTACTGAGTGAAGAAACCATGTAGACTCCTAACTCCACCTGCTGCTACCATATTTCCATCAGGGCAAGAGCTGGCCTCTTCCCCCCTCAGCTTCGTATGTCCATTTATTCTCTCAAATGGAGGGCTAATGCTACTTATCAGTCATGCGGGGTGATGTGGGGATCAGCTAATTAATGTTTGCAAAGAGCTGCATTACTAACTGGTTCTCAGAATAATTGCACCTTAATAAAACGTTTAAACAGCCAGTTCTCATCCAGAGGCCAAAGAAAGGCTGGGTTGATTTAGTAAAATGCTGGTTTCTCTGACTCATCATGAACTGGGTCCTTTCACTGTGGACCTTATCTAAACAAACCCCTCTCATTGGGAAGGTTCTACCAATACACAAATACTGAGATGGGTCTTCACGGTGGAGCTGCTATTACAAGTTGGATGGGCAAATTAATAATACAAATGAGATGGGGAGGGTAGATATCTAACCAGCTTGAACGAATTCCTTTTAAGCTCATAGGCACTTTAATTGCTTACGTGATAATGATGAGGATTTGTACATGTCTTGGTCTACTCCCAAAGTTGGCCCAGAGAAAAGAAGAAGGAAGAGAAGGAGGAGGAGGAGAATGGGGGTAAAGGAAGAGGAGGAGGGGGGAGGGGGAGGAGAAAGAGAAGAAGAAGAAGAAGAAGAAGAAGAAGAAGAAGAAGAAGAAGAAGAAGAAGAAGAAGAAGAAGAAGAAGAAGAAGAAGAAGAAGAAGAAGAAGAAGAAATAATAAAGGAGAAATTTTCTAAAAAGAATCACTTGGTTAAATGCTGAATTTTGATGATGAAGGTTGCCATTCTATGGAACAGAGAGGCTGAGAGCTAGAGAGACCTACTATCCAACGTCAGATCCAGCATTGGACCTTGGGGCTTCCTCATCTGAGGCAGCCTCCACTGACTCTTGGAAAGTTGTCCCCTTGATTCCCAACTCTTCTCTTTCCTCCTTCACAACTTTGGACAAGAGGGGTCACCACACCCTTCCAGCTGTGTCTGTGCAAAAGAGATTGCCAGGGTCCAAGAGCCACAAGGAAAGACAGATGCTCTCTTTAGAATGCAGGTCCCCAAATCTAACACAGTTGGAACCGCTTGGGGTCTGGGGTCGCTATTGTCGTGTTTGTTCTAAAAAAACATCAGAGAAGGCACTTGGGAATGTTCTCCTCAGTACGTACTTTGGAAACGAAGCCTGGCACACTTTCAGACCGAGTTGAAATCCATTTTTTAAGGCTTGCTTTCTATGATGCTAATGGTTAAGTGATTGCACTTGACAACCTCTGATGCTTCACCTCCCACAGCACAAAGCCAGCAGGGGACAAACAAGGCAAAGACTGCTTACTCTATGGACTCTTGCACTTGCCTGCTTCTACCTGTTTCCCAAACAAAAGAAAAGCCTGGATTTGATATTCAGACAAAACAAACGACCAAAACATCCTCTCACTTTCCCCATGAAAGCAGAGAGGCATGGGCGTCAAAGGCAGCGCAGCAGCATCTAAACTTTGTCTGAAGTCAGAAGCAGGGAGCAACGGAGCCACTTGGCATATAGTGACAAGCCATCCTCCAACAACCCTGGGGTGACCTTTTCATTGGATCTAAGAGGAACTTCTGCTTTCTCCTGCTGAGGATGGGGGACACCTTGGAAAGGAGAGGCTTCCCTTCTGAGCACCACAGACTTCTATGTCAGATGACAAGTCATTTAACCACAGGGAACAAATCTTTTCTGGGTCACAGAAAAGTCACATGGGAAGGAGCAAGACTGACAAATGCACCCTCTGATGGAAGCGGATCGTGTACCGAGGGGACAAGACACCCAACTAATTTTGCTCTTGTAACAGCAAGTAGGTAGAGTGGGTGATTGATTCACCATGGCCCTGGGAGAGTGAAGAGAACAAGGGGTGGATTTGCCGCACAATGCCCCTTAGCAGATGGGGCAACCGTGCTTCTTTGGGAACTGTTTCCCTCTCCACTGTCTCCTCCTGGGACCTCCTAGGACAACCAAAGTCTCTGAGCCAAGGGAAGAGGAGACATGGCAAGTGTGGCTCCCCCTCCTCTGGGAGACATGCTCGCTTCTCCAGGCAAGTGCTTGTCGTTTATCATGGAGCCAGCCCCACCTACAAGAGCGAGGAACATATTTACATATTTCAGCTCCACTGCTGGCTGCAGCACCAAAGTGATGATTCCAAGACAGCCAGGGAAGAAAAAAAAATGTTCTTGGAAAAAGAAAAGGATTTGACTATCAACTCGGCCTAACATCTCAAAGTTATGCAAATCCCCTGTGTGAGGTTTGCACTTCACCTATATCTTCCACCACCACCTAGGTTCCCAAGCTTAGAGGGGACTGGAAAGCAAACAGCAGGATTCTGGTAGACAACACAGTTTACCCTACTGCTTCTCATGTGTGGCAGAGCCTTGGTACAGCCCATGCCTTTGACTCTGTAGCCCTACTTTCTAGGAATTTGTCTTAAAGAAATGTTAAAATTCTGTGGAATGTACTAAGCTGGTTAGTGTGGTTCTGTTATCATAAAACACTAAAGGTAAACAAGAAATCAAAATGTGAGGACTGGATGAGAAAAAGCATGTCACATTAATACATCAGGGCTCTATACTAACACAGGAAACAGCTGCCTCTGTGTGTGCGCGTGTGCATACACTCGCACATGTGGGGGGCTACAACAGTATAGATCTATATATTTTATCACTAAGTAAGAATAAGCATTCAAAATATTATAAACATGATCTCACATTTTCTGTACTCCTAAAGTCTCAAGCTACAACCCCAACAGCAAGTAAACTTACTTTGATTTTGTTTTTGTCTATACTGTCTGAATTGCTTCAGTGACATTTTAACCCAGATAATCTGAGCAAAAACAAGAGTAATGATAAAAGTAATAAATACATAACTCATACAGTACACACCATATATGTATGCATGCATGTGTATGCACATATGCATATACATGTATACACATTTATATTTGCACGTTTCACTGCTTTCCTGTGGAAAGTTAGAAGGTTTGGGAATCCATGTTATTTAGCTGCCTAGGATCTGGGGCATGTTGCTTTCAAAGTGGCCCCTACAGCTGTCTGCCTGAGCCGAGGAAAGATGGACTGATCCTGCTCTCAGTCACAATGAACTTGTGTGATAAACCACGTAAGAAGCCAGGTAAGAACTGGCCCCTTGGATCTACAGCTGACTTTGATTTACTCTCCCAGGCTTTCAGAATCAAGTCTGCAAGGGGGTGATTTAAATTCCATTGTTCCTCTGTCTCACTGTTTAGATTTATGGGTGTGGCAGAACATCCTGAGACTGGAGACTCTATAAGCCTGGGCCTGGGCAGAGCAGCTGTCTGTCAGTTTAGGACAGGCAGCCAAGGTGAGCATCTGCAAGGCTGTGCTTATCCAATCTCATTTTTCTTCAACCTCTGCCACAGTTAGAGGGTGTAAATGGGTGTCTTACACCGAATCCCTCATTGGTGTTATCCAAAAGTCTCCGCTTAAGTTCCTCATCACCTCTTTTCCTGGAGTTGTAACTTCTGATCCGAAAATATCAGGTTATATAATATGCCAATCTGCACAAGGATGGAATTCTGTCAGGAAAAAAAATGGACCCAACGAAGCACAAATTCTAACAAAACTGGAAATGACTTTTCTAAGAAAAGAGAAGATATTTTTGTTTCAAGCCCTTGAAGCTGGTTTTAAATAGACTTTGGATGCGATGTTTGCTGGCTCTTGGGGCACTGTTGATTCCCCTGAGTAACCTCACCCAAGGAATGTCCAACGATGGAGAGAGCTGAGAGAGGTGAGGCAGACCGATCATCTGCCAACTTTGCTGGAGGTTTAGTGGGTGCCAGTGCTGACTTACAGCACCCTAAAGTAGGTGGCATTATCACAATATGCAGGGGAGAGAAGCGAACCTCCCAAAATAACCTGCCTCAAGCCATGAGGCCACAATCCCTAAATGGTGGAACCCCCAGCAACATGCTCCTACAAAATAACAAAAGGCTGAAGGGATTATACCAGAAAGAATTCAATTCTGTTGGAAGAGAGTCCTCTAACCCGAACCCCACCCTTCTGCTGGAACATCTGCTCTCTACTTAGCATTCCAGATCATTCCATTTGCCCTACTCTCAGGGTTCCTCTGTAAACTGAGCACTTGTTGTGACCCCCACCCCCACCCCACCCCGGGGCAAGGACTGACTCTTTCCTCCACAGGGTGGTTTCATGGCTTAATGCCCAAAGCCTGCTTCCACCCAGAGATGACTTGATTAAAAGCCGGACTGGCAACCCAAGAGTGGGAGAAATCTCTAGAAAATGGGATCTCTCTGTCCCTGACACCTTCTCCATCCAAGTACATGGTAATTTCACAGGCTAGCCTGCTTCTTGCCCCCAGCCCCTTCAGTAGCAGTACCAGGAGGGAAAGCCGCTAAACCATCGCAGCATCTACGGAGACAGTCACCCACTCTTAACGTCCAAGGTCCAAGAGGGCCTACTGCGGACAGTCAATTACTGGGCTCAGACATGCAACACAGGCTGGCCCAATCACACTCGGAGAAAGGGCTTCCTGGTCACCCTCACCAAAGAAAACGGATTCCTTCACATTACCCAGAAATAGAGAAATCCAACATTCAAGCTATGGTCTGGCCTAGTCACAAACTTCTGCACTTCTCTCCATCACACACACACACACACACACACACACACACACTCAGAAAACTTGTTCTCGCTACCACCACCTGTGAAAACGGTCCTTGTAACTTTAACATAGAAGCCGGCAAAGTATAGCTTCAGGGTGCAAGAAGCACACCCAGGGTCTTAAAGAAAGTGATAAGGCATTGGAAGGAAGGGAGGCTTGCTGGGGACCCAGGCTGGGTCTTGCTTCTGGTGGGAACTTGGCTGCCACAGTTCGGGTTTCAGTGCCTAAGCCCCGCCCACTCTGCAGCCTCGCCAACGCCGCCGACCACTGATCAGACCGTCAAAAAGCCTTAAAGCCCAGGGCGTCCAGCCCAGGTTGGCAGAAAGCTGAAGGGGGCCGCAGCCAACCCTGGAAAACCCGTCCCGGAGACTTCTAGAGGCGGATGGAGAGGCGAATCACGTGGGGCCAGCAGCAGGGCTGGGGAGCTAAGTGTTGGGCCCCGAGATCTGGAAACAGGTTGTCGCTGAACCCATCCCCCACCCCCAAGCCACCGGGCCGCGAACCGACTCCCGCCATGCCCTGGGAACGACCCCGGCCGCCTCCGGGCCGCGGTCCTCTTTCCCCAGCCCCAGCGACTGTGCCAGAGCTGCTGAGGCAGCCCGGGCGAAGGCGCCTTCAGCAAGGTCAGGACGCGGCCGGCCGGCACCTGGGAATTTTTTCCAGCCCAGCATCGGCTTTGCAATCGCATTGTTAAGGATCATGGTAGAGGCAGGAAATCCGAACAGCCCCACAGGTCTGCGTGAGGGAGGATTTATTTCACAGCGCCGAACACACTCAGACAGACCCGGGATTTCAGGGGGGGAGGGGGATGCGGAGTTTCAGGACGCAGGAATGTGGCGAAAACAAAACCCTCCCCACCCATGCGTGCTATCTTCTGACTTGGGTGAGGGAGTTCAGGGCCATCAAGCCCCAGAATTCAGCGTTCCGCAGGGTTCTGCCAGGGCCGGGATAGCTTTTCCCTCTACAGGCGAAAACACAAGCTTTATAAACACTCCACTAGTGTGGTTCTCTATCAAAGCCCATCAGCGTGCGACAGGCTGCGGCAGCGAATGGAGGCAGCGGGATGGGGAGTGGAAAGGGTGGGGGCAGGTGAGCGCAGTCGAAACAAACTGTTTTCGGTCCAGGAGGGAGGTGAGGGGGCAGAAGCCAAACCACGTACCCATTCCCCTCGCGTCCGCATTAGGTACATAAACCGTTGCTCCTCTCCGCCCCGGAGGCAAATACTCTACTTCTTAACCCACTACCTCCACCCCAACCTGGGCCTGGGTGCCTGGGGCACCTGGATATTTCTGAAAGGGACTTGGGTGGGGGCGCAGGTTTCAAAGCAAGTGAAGGACGCTGTATTTAAAGACAGGGAGGGACGCCGGGAAGGACCAAGAAGAGAGTCTTTCGGTCGCCTAGAACACAGATTTTCCTAAACTACGTTCCCTGGAAGGCCTTCCAACTCCCCCCGGGTCCCCGAGTTACAAGGCTCCAAGGACTCAAAGAAACACGAGCTCTGACCCGCTCCTCTTCACAGATTAATCTTGGATCTCCACCCACTCCGTCCCGGCCTCAGTAACCGGTTCCTTGAGGGCAGCGCTTTAGCACCCAAAAGCCCATTTCAGAAGTGGGCGCCGCTGAACAAGATGTCCAGCTCGCCATTAAGTGTATCTCCCTCCCAGGTACTTACAATCCCCAAGCAGGAAAACTTTCAGCAAGAGCCGGGTGCTCGCAATACAGTTCTGGGTAACCACCGAGGCAGCTTATATAATCGCCCGCGATACTGTTCGGCAGATCTCCGTGCACGGCCTCACGGCTCAGCACATGGGCACCCTCTGGCCCCGGCGTTGGGGATCGCGAGCGTGCCCCACCGGCGCCTTCCACAAAACAGCAGGGCGATCTCCAGGGCTAATCAAACGCCAGTAGTGCGTTCAGATTCCCGCAAACCCGGGCTCGCTCGTCCCCCGTAGTTGCCTGCGTTGGTGGCTCACTGTCTTAACTGCATGTGTACAAACCTTCTCTCCAGGGTTGCGGGGGGGTGGGGGGTGGGGGAGTGGGCGGATGGCGACCGGGCAGGGAACTGGTGGAGGTCTGAGGAGGGGTTCAACGTCTAACCTGAGCAAAACTCTCATCCACACAGAACCCGAGTTCAGGAACGGTCTTAACATATCCCACTGAAAGGGGTGCCAATTTTCCAAAGTTAGAGACCACGCAATTGAATCTCCAGTACTTTCCAACCTGGCCTAGGCTGGGGCAGGGCAGAGAAGAGGAGGGTAGTGACCAGAGAAACACACCTTTGAACCCAAGAAGCACTGACCATTCAAGCCATCCCTCCTCCCTTCCTCCCAAGTAGTTAGCGGCTTATTCTTGGGTTACATGTGGACACACACACACACACACACACACACACACACATTCCGCGCCACCACCTTCTGTCTGCTCCTCCAATGTAAAGACTGCGTTTTTAAATCACTAGGAAAATGACTAAGAAGCTCAGAGATCACATTTCAATATACAACACATTTCCCGAAGCTGCGGGGGGGGGGGGGTTGCAAGTAGTCACACACTCACACCCATGAACCCCCAGAGAGTCCACCCTGGCGCCTGCAACCTCAACTCGCTCCGAGACAAACCGAACGAGAAACAACGCGGACTACAAGGATAGGCAGGAGCCAGTGGGGCTTGCAGAGGGCGTGCGGCTTGGGGGTCGCGTCCCCGGGTTCCCGGCTCCAACCGCAGCGCGCACGGGGGCCGCTGCAGCTGGATCTCGCCCCGCAGGGCAGGCTGCAGCACGGGAACCCGGCGCCGCCTCGTGGGCTCCTCCAGCGCCCGCCGGGAATCTGGGGCGGGCGAGTCTGCAGAGGGGCTGCGGGCGGCTGGGCCGTGGCAGGGAAAGGGAGCCGGGTGCAGCAGACGAACCTGGACCGATCCCACCCGCGGTCCAGAGTCTAGGGCTAGCTTCCACCTCTCCACTCTCCCCCAATACTCGCTCCCAGACTCTAGTCCGCGGTTGACTCCCGGGGCTGCGGTGGCTGAGGCTCTGGGCTCCAAGCTCCCTGCCTTGCCGGCAACCTAGACGCCCGACTCGCCTTCTCTTCCTCCCTCCCTCCTTCCCCGGTGCGGAGCAAGGGTGCAGGTTAGCATCACCCGGAGCCCTAAGCGAACTGCATGAGCTGCCCGGACCTGCGAGTGCAGAGAGGGGCGACTGAGCTGGCGAGCCGCCGCCGCGATCCCCAAGGTGCTTTTTTGGTAGAGCTGATCACGCCGCCTTACCGTGACTGCAGGCTGCCACCGCCGGGGAAGCGGGGACGAGGACGGCGGGGAGGCGAGGCACTGCGCCGCTGGTTCCACAGCTTCACGAGCCGGAGAGAGGTGCCTAAGAAGGAGCAGGTCCGGGTTCTGCGCTCAGCTCCGACGAGACCAACAATAGCTCCCGCGGGGAGTGTAGCCCCAGCGAGCCTCCAGCCGCGCGCACACGCCTGGCTCCGGCTCCCGGCCGCTCCCGGCCGGCGTCCCTGCCAACACTGCTGCCCCACATGAAACAGCTGCAATCCCGAGGATTCTGGGGGTTGGGGCGGGGGTGAGCGCGCGGGTGTATGTGAGTGTGTGTGTTTAATAGCTTCCCTCCTCTTCTTCCCCTCCCTGCCTGCTAGCCTGCTTGCCTCCGTCCCCCACCCTCGCTCTCTTACACACAGGGTGAGCTAGCAAGCGAGACACACTCACACACGCGCGCGCGCACGGACACACACACACAAGCACGCAGGTTACATGAATGGGAGGCGGGAGCCAATCCTAAAAGCCCCGGCGAGCCACGCTTGGAGCAGGGCTGCACCACGGCGCCGGGGGGCGCCACACAGGTGATGAGCCCCCTCCTCCCGTGGTCTCTCGCCCTCCTCTCCGCTCACGCGTCTCGGTTATGTGCATGTCTTCCCTTATCTCCTTCCTCCCCTTCTCTGAACTGCTTTCTCCATCTCATCTCATTTTCTCTCTGGAATTCTCCACGCTCAGTATTTTTCTCGGATTCCTTTTTTCACCCTTTCTTTCGGCTTCCTCACAGCCTTTTGGAAACTTTCTCTTTCCCTGTCGCTACTTTTCTCTACTTCCTTCCCTCTTGTCTTTTGTTCTCATTCCTTCCCCCAGGAATTGTTTATTAGTATGTTGTGTTGCCTGACTCCTCTCTCTCCTCACACCTCTCTGTTGGTCTTGGCCCCTCTTCCTTGCCTAACTCTCTGAAATGCTTTTCCACACCTCCGACTCTTTTCCCGGGTTGTTTTTGGTAGTCCGCAGCTGCTGCCTGGCCAAGGTAATTAAGGGTTCCATCCTTGGGCATGCAAGATGTCTTAAAGACAGGCCTTCCTCGGGACAACTTCTCCAAAACCATGGTAACAGCTCTGCGTCGTGTGGTAGCAATCATGGGGATTGGGGGGCGGGAGGGCCAGCAGTGAATATAGCCCAAGAAAATTTCCTTCCCTTATGAATCTGGATCATAATTGCCAGCCGTTTACCAAGGCAAGGACATTTGTTTGCGATGAAGAGACAGCTTGAACTCACAGAGGCTTTCTGCAGAGAGACTAAAGGTTTTCCCTCCCGCAGCCTGCTTCAGGCTGGCTATTGTAGGATTTGATTTCAGAGTATTTCCCTGGCCCAGTCTCAGTCTTCCCACCTGTAAAATAGGTTATAACCACCTCACTAGGAAAAACAATGGACAGGAGGCCCTGGAGTGCTTAGGAAGTTCTTGGCATTGATTTCCTTCACCTCTCCCACCTTCTGCTACCTCTCTCTAAAGAGCTTTGAGAAGGCTAGGTGAGACAGTGCTGATTTCATGCTGATGTGGAAGGAAGCTTGGGCCTTTAAAAACAAGCACACAAACCTGCTACAGAGACCTGTGCTGATTACAAAGCCATCCTGGTTTAAAAAATGGGGGGTGCTGGGTATCCCCATCTTAGTGTGCAGGAAGGCAAACATGGAGATGGGCAGATTGCTTTATAGTCGGTCTAATCTTAAAATCCTCGTGATGGGTGAACACTGACCAATGACAAAGGCTTGGAGACTAACTGAAATGTCAAGTCTTGGAAGTCATTTATCAACTGCGTGCCCTCACTGTAGACATCAAATGCTGACTGCCATGATGAGTGACTGTCACGTTATGTCCTTCAGCGAGCACCTGTTGACCATCTAATCTGTGCCAGGTAGGTAACGGGCTCTGGCCGCTCAGGTATGAAGCCAGCCATCCCTGCTTTCTGGATGTCAGTGTCCTAGATATGTCTCATAAATACACAATGAGAAATAAAAGGACACATGCTCTGAGCAAGTGCCATTTCTTCAGTGGCACGTAGAGACCTTATTAAAACATGAGGCTCATGATGGGGATAATAAGGGATGTTTGAAAGCGAGAACATTGGAAATTACCTTCAGGCTACGTACCTTCTTCAAGCGGTGGGAAGACAGACCCTGAGGTTGAAAGCAGTGGGTACTTAATGAGAAACAAGATAATCACCTAGTCTCAGAGTATCTCCCAAGATTCAGATCCTTTCAAAGCCACAATAATAACTTTAGACCAGAAAACTGGCAGGATCCGTCCTCATCAAAACATCAAAGTTAACATTATAGGGACAGTGACGGGCATCATGGGTCCCCGGCACGGTGTATGATGAAGGACATAATGCCATTTCTGTGATATGTCTACAGGAAGTAAAGAACCAGAATTAATCATCGTGGCATATAAAACAGCTCCAAACTGAGGGCTCCATGTTATTCAAAAACAACAAAGTCATGAAGAGGACTCCAGAGTAGCTTCAGATAAAGGATGTCAGTTGATGTGACAATAACCGTGACATGTGATTCTGGATAGCGCATTAGTGGTGGAATTGGCAAAAGTTAAGTAAAATTTATATAATGATATGTCCATGTTAATTTCTGGTTTGGGTGGATATATAGGAGACTATCCCCCATGTAACTGAATAGGCAGCTGAAATATTTAGCGGGTCAAGAACAAAGAAGTAGCAAAGCCAATCCTTGTCTTTAAGAAGAGACACATATGGAGGTGTGACTGCCTGAAAGGGACAGTGTGAACCCAGGGTGTCCATCCTGGTTCAGGGGGGAAGGGAAGGCTTCCTGCAAGGTTAGCTTCTCAAGACAGGCTAGAGTGGAAAGGGAGAGCGGCTGCTCTCTAAGGCAGGGGACAGAACAGGACATGCACAGATGCACAAGGAACTTGAAGCATACCTGGATGTGGTGGCCATGACTGGACCAAGTGTAGAGCAGTAAGCACGCTTCGGTGATGGAGGGGTCTGATGGAAGCCCGAGAGCCAAAGCCTACTTGCTGGGGATGGGAGAAAGCTACCGAAGGTTCTTCGCTTGGGAGTGATGTGCTCTTGAGTGTATCTGACACAAGATGATTCGGCAGTAGGAGGGAAAAATAAGGAAGGCGGGTAGCTCGGGGAGACAAAAGATAGGACCAAGCGAGTCATTTAGGTAAACCAAGGCAGCTGTAATGAAGCAGACAGGAGAGATCGGAAAGCTTGGATATGAGCACGTCTGGGTGTCTGACTAGATGGGGTGGGGCTAGAAGTCCAAAGTCACAACCAGTTTTGCAGTTTTGTTATCCTGGAGAAGGAGGGAACGACTCTCATTGCAGTGTGGAGCGAGTTGGTAAGGAAGCAGAAGTTTTAGAGAGGAAATGAAGGTTGCAATCATCATGTGATAATCCAACTCTGTGGTTGGCTGCACACATTCCCGGGCGGCTGTGTTGGGCCACAGAAAACACATGCTATCCCATGTATAGCACCGAAGGCTGAGACACTGCTTACGAAAGACCTACATCATTTATAATGCTGGAGACAGAGACCAAAACAACCTGAAAGGTCAAGTATGAAAAGTAAAACGGGAATTAAGCTTTGTGATTATATTATGTAATTACTCTTAAAGTATATTTTGTCTAGTTTTTCACACCATTAAAATATCAGTTATTATGTAAAAAAAATATAACAGAATTCAAAATTGATAATTATACTTTGAAATCTTCTAGCAAGAATATCTGGGTAGCAAAAGGAAAGAAAAAAAAATCTGTCAACTATAAGGTATGATTGCCTCAGGTTGGTAGGATTATGACTTACAGGTATTTCCTTTTTTGTGTGTTCTTGTATGTTCTCTAACTTGCATAATGAATGTTCCTTATTTTCATAATAAAAATTAAAGACTGTAATTGAAAACACAGACATGGCTGGGCACCCTCCCAATCCACTCTATCCCTTTTCAAGGTGCCCCTCCCCACTCCCCTGAAAAGCTAAGTGCCTTCCAAGCCTTCTCATCCAGAGTGAAATACCAAGGCATTTAACAAACCAGAGGAGCTTATCTTCTGGCCTGGAGAGGGGAGGGGGTTCTTTTGTGGAGGCAGATTCAGTATTAGAGCCGTCAGAACTGTGTGTATTAAAGATATTTGCATTGCCCTTATTGATTCTGTAATATGTTACAAGGAAAAGAAAACAGAAAAAATGTGAGTCTTTAAAGGGCAAGTTTTAATTAGGAAACATATTTATTTGGGGGGAAAAACACTTCAGTTCAGAGACCAGCAGTTACAACAGAAAGGTTCCTGGATGTGGGTATTCCTGATTCCAGGCAAGGGGTCACAGAGGGGCAACGGCCAATGCTAGCCACCTGCCCTCTGATACTTCTTCAAATACCAAGCTGGTCACATAGGATTTAGACACCCAGTGATAAGCCCCAGCAGACTTTCACAGTTAGAGTAAGGAAAGGGCCAGACCATGGCCCCAGGCTCTGTAGAACAGCTCCTCCTGACACTTTTGCCCTACCTCCTGTTTAGCACAAGGGCCCGGATTAATCCCAGTACCCAGGCAGAGCCCTTTCAACTCTGTCTGTGGATCTGCTGAAGCCCTCACCTGCCCCAAGGGGGAGCCTGCTACAAAGAAGGCGGAACCACCCAGCCAGGAGCAAAGATTAAGCAGTGCTGAGGGGGGCAGGTGGGCAGATGGGTAGGGATGGGGTTGAGGAGGCAGGAGAAGTTCCTGCAAGTCCTCGGGTGTGGCCTGGAGCTTCCCGGATGGGATGAGGTATCTGTAGGATGTCAGAGGACAGGGGGCGAGTGTGTGCTGCTGGCTCAGCAGCTTGAGAATGGAAAGTTAATGTCTGAAGGCACAGGCTCCTGGCCTTTCCAAGTCACATTTGTAAAAGGTAAGAGGTGAAGTGGTGACTCCTCTGTGGCAGACAGACTCACGAACGCCTATGCTGTCTGCCCATGGGTTGTCTAACCTGTGAACTGCCCTTCTGCTTGATGGGAAAGAAATCTGGGGATAAACAAGGACTTACGACTTACGTTGTCTGCTTGCAAGTAAGGGGACACTTATGCTCAGAAACGTCTCAAATACTCTCTTTGAGGGGAATGGTTAGATCTTGTCCTCCACCCTGCTCCTTACTTCTAAACTGTCAGCCGCTTATTTGGCATTTACATATCCTTAGCAAAAATTTCTTCACTGAATTAAGCAATGGATGTTAACACCAAGAGCCTAGCACGGCCTGCACACTGTGCTAGGACCCTCCTTTCAATTGCAGCACCATGCCAAGTGATCTGTATCTCCACATCAAAGATGAGGATACTGAGGCAGGGAAGTGAAGCCAGGGCTAGTGAGAAGGCTCAGCTGGAAAGGGGCTTTATCTGCATTCTGTCCCTAGTCCCACATAGAAGGAGCGAACTGCCAGGCAGTGGTGGCGCTCGCCTTTAATCCCAGCACTCGGGAGACAGAGGCAGGCAGATTTCTGTGAGTTCGAGGCCAGCCTGGTCCACAACTATAGTCACCTGAGAGGAGGGAACCTCAATTGAGAAAATGCCTCCACAAGATCTGTCTGTAGGCCAGCTGTAGAGCCCTTTCTTCATTAGTGGTTGATGAGGGAGAGCCCAGACTTTTGGAGGTGGTGCCCCCCTCGGGCTTTGTGGCTCTGGATTCTATAGCAAAGTAGGCTGAATGAGCCATGAGAAGCAAACCAGTAAGAGGCATTCCTCTGCGGCCTTCAAATCAGCTCCTGCCTCCAGGTTCCTGCCTTGAGTTCCTGCCCTGACTTCTTCAGGGATACACAGTGATATGGGAGTGTAAGCCAAAGAAACCCCTTTCTTCTTAAGCCACTTTGGCCATGGTGTCTCATCACCTCGATAGTAACCCTAAGACATCTTGATATCGACACTCAGGTCCTGGCATGTGATGTCCGTGTGTGTGCATGTACACACAGGCAGTAAGTAAACATAATTTAAAAATAAAACAGAAAAATTAGGTAAATTGCTGAAAGTCACTATTTTAACTGTAGTCTAAATAATGTCAAAGCTAGTGTCCAGCTTGTATAGACTATACCACAGTGTATTGGTCAGGTGGATAGAATTATTGATATTAGTAGCGAAGGGAGCTAGCTAGCAGTACAACTTGTGGTTTACTTAAGCCTGTTGAGAATAGGTCAACACGTTACTTTTCATGACAAAGTCCTGTTTATCTCCTGCATTGTATATCCCACAAGCTGGAGTTGCAATTGCTTTGCTTATGCGTGCATTTTATTTTCAAAGTCCAAGATTTAAGTTCCACAAGTGGGTTAAGCACACTGCATCTCTATCACTGCTGGGTCTCCTAGCACCCAGCACAATGCCTGGCACTGAGGAGATGTTAAATAAAATGCTTGTGGAATGAATACATGATCACGAGCTCCTGCTGTTCTAGAGCGGCAGAGCCCCTGTGAGCCTCCAACCGTGTACCCAGCCAAAGGCTGGGGATCTTTCATTTAATTCAACTCCATTTCCATGCCAACGCTACACCATCCGCCCTTGAGGGCGTGCAGTTCGGGCGGCGGGGCTGAGCTTCGGAGCAGCACGTTATGATTCCCATGTCAGACTGTGCCCCTTCGCTGACATTTGCTCCCAGATAGCAGGGAAAACACTGGTCAGAAAATAGCAGCATCTGTCGTGGTCAAAGGTGACTAGCTGGCAAAATTTGGTGGCAGAAGCATCCTCTCTGAGTTAGCCACCTTGAACCCTGCCTCCACCAAGCACTGGCGCTCCCTCCTTCCCCCTGACCCTGCCTGCATGATATTTTCTTTCTGAGAGCACTTCCCAGAGATCTCCTCAAAAGGAATGCTAATGCTTCTCCATTTCTTCAGCCTGCTTGATCCCAGGGTATGGCTCAGCCAAGGCCTCTGTCCTGTCCTGTCCTATTCCCTTCCCTCCCACCTCATCCTGCCAATAGCCTAGCAGGCTTCCTTGCCACCTGTACAGACATGTTCTTTACACTTGTGGGAGGTCAGGGGCAGGTGCTGGCCCTCTGCAAAGCGAAGGCAGCTCCATTCCCTACTTCTAGAAGTCCATGGCCTATGAGAACTATGTACTGGTCCAGGGTGTGTGGCAGAGATAACCTAGAAGGGAACAAAGAACAAACAAAAAAGAATCAAGAATGAATTTCACTCAAGTCTCAGAGCCTTTATGGTGTGAGTCACTATACTGTACATGCTAAGCACTTGACAAATATTCACACATTAGTAACAAGTCACCTTATCATCCATATTTTCAGGCCTATCAGCCTATGTCTGCAGTAATAGGCCCTGACACTATTCTAGTCCAAATACTTTTCTTGTTTACAGAATAGCTGGAAATGTGTGTGTATATGAATATATATATGTATCTTATTTTTCATAGTTACATATGTGACTATTTTAGCATACACATATGTGATACCTTGTGAAGCTGGCCATAGAGATCACAATAATTGTAGTAATATTCTCTGAAATAAAACTCTGATAAAGAGCAAGAGGTAAATCACACAGCTGTTGTCCCAAAAACGTCAACTAGGTAAGATACATTATCACTCCCATGTCTGTTAATCGTTAGGCAAAGCAACCCAGAAGAAGGTAAGGTTTTAGGTCATTTCAGAAAAGGCAAACAATCTGACCACCTGCTGGCATACCTGAAGGGAGCTGCTTCCTTTACATTTGGAAACATTTATTTAGGTATGTGTTTGTGTGCACAGGTACCATGCTGCACCTGTGGGGGTCAAGGGACAACTTGGGGGATTCTGCTAGCTCTGTCTTTCCACTTTATTGACTCTGAAGACCTCAACTCGTCAACAAGTGCCTTCACGGTCTGAAAAATGTCCAGATTTTATGTGAAACTAAAAACATACACATTCCAGGAGAAATTATAGGTGACAATGTATCTATGGGGGGAGCGAATAGAGAAGACCTTCTCAAATGTCATGTTAAATGGAAGAAATCGTAAAGAATATATAAAAGTTTGTGGGTACAGACAGTCTCAGAAGTCAGAAGAAAAACAAGGTGAGGTATTTGAAGCATATGTGAAAATGCGAGTTAGTATTCCTTAATATATAGTGGAGTTTTACAGACATACAAGAAAAGACATCTTGGCACTGGACAGGGGCTGGACTCGCAGGTAGAAGCATGACCTGCTCCGATAGAGTGCTGGGGTTCACTTCCAAGAACCCATACAGAATCTTTACAACAGCCAGTAACCCCAGCTCCAGGGGACCCCACAACCTCTTCTGGCCTCCTCAGGTGCACAAGTACCCACACACAAACATTCAGGAAGGCACTTACTTATTTATTTATCGATTTATTTATTGAGACAGGGTTTCTTTATGTAGCATGTAGGCTGTCCTGGAACTCATTCTATAGACCATACTGACCTTGAACTCAGAGATCTGCCTGTCTTTGCCTGCCAAGTGCTGGGACTAAAGGTGTGCACCACCACTGGCCAGCAATACACACATAATTTAATTAAATAAACAATAAAAAGAAAAACAAAAAGAGACCTCAATAGAAAGTAGGGCAAAGGGCATAAAGACTAATTTATGTAAAAAAGTGTTTTTTGTACAATTTACACACATACATATTACACATATATATCAAGGATGTAACTCACTGATGATGCTGAAATGTGAGGTATATTGATATGTTGTTTCTGTTTTATTTTGGGCTTGCTCATCAGATGAGAAACATAAGGAAAAGGCACCAAGAAGACTGTCACTGTCCCTGATTATATATGAGTATGGGTACAGCATTCCCGGACTGTTTAAGCCATCTGTCCTGAAAGGGCTCAGCTGTGAGTCACTTTCCACCTAGACTCTACGTTTGTCGGTGTACATTTCATGTTGTTAAAGAAAATAATAACAGGACTCAGAGAACGGTAGGAAGCCATTTCATGAGTGTTAGGAGCAGTCCAGGGCCATGAAATACCTTAAATACTAACCTGTTAATTTATGATCTAATGCCTTAAGGCGCACAGACATATGATAGACCGTTACGGAGCCACTGCAGGACATGATGTAGAACGATGTTTAATGAAGGATTTGTGAAGGGTTTGCAGTAAGTATTCTTGTGACTTGTCTTTCATGCATTATAGAGAATTCCAAGCAGAAGCGAAGTTGATCAACTGACTCCAGCCGTCACCTAGCTGCAGTAATCCTTAGCAGGCGTCCAGTCATGCTTAACTGACTTTCACTTACTTCTTCCCATGCTATTTGAACTGAAAGTTCTGGAAACAAACTCTTTCATTTGCCCACAAATATCTCAGCAGCCATTGCTATAAAAGATGGGCTATTTAAACAATATTAAGTTTTATATTAAAACAACAGCAATTTACCACTATTATCAAAGTACCCAGTTGCTGTTAAAATGATCCTGTTTCCCAAGTCTCTTACAACATCCAAGTAAGTCCCACATGTAATTGATTGACGGGTCTCCTAAGTTCCCTCTGACGTACAGGCTTCCTGCCATCTAGTTCTCTTCTCTTGTAAATTAGTTGTTGCTGATTTACCCAAGAGTTTTCTACAATCTAGTTACTTAGTGTACTCTTCTGGGGGATGCTTGAACACATTCTTTTTTTTTTTTTCTTTCTTTCCCATAAGCTTGCAGTTCATTCTAGAAGCTTGGTCCCCTTCAGAGTTAATTTTTTGGCAGGACTGCTTTATAGATGGTCGAGGGTGCTTCCATCTGTCTTGGTGATGTCAGCAGCCTTTGGTATTCATTGACCAGATTCATCATTGCCCCAGAGGTGGTAAGGAGGTGATCGTCCATCACGCCTTCTTCACTCTCTAGCAGAATACTTCTCTAAAGACAAATGACCCCTCATGAGCCCCTTGGTTATTTTAAAAAGTAGGGTCCATTTTTGATATTCTTCCTTTCACTTACTTGCCAGATCTCCAAAACATGAGTTGGCTCCTTAGCATCGGCCAGAAGCAAGCAAGGCTGTCTGAGTGTGTGTGCATGCATGTGTGTGTGTGTGTATGTATGTGTGTGTTTAAGAACCATTCATGAGGGGTTAGAGAAAGGGCTCAGGGTTAAGAGCATTTAAAGCTCTATATTTGGTTTGTAGTATCCACACTGGGCAACTTTCAACTGTCTTTGACTCCAGTTTAGGGATTCTAAGTTGGCTTCTTGGGTACTTGCATTCACGTGCATATACCCTAGCCCCCACATACATGATTAAAAATAGTGCAAGTAAATAAGAAAAGAATATTAGTGAACTTATGAATTTAAACATATCTAGTGTATTGTCACTTACTTCAAGTATTAATTAAATTTATTTTCAAATTATCCGGTCTTTGGCCAGCGGGAACATTTTCACATTGATTCCCAAGCCTTCTGGAGTCTCTTCTATTGATAACAAATGATGTTCCCAAGTTGAACACCATGGTACCTGCATGCAACTCCAGCACTCTTGAGGCTGAGGCAGGAGAATTTTGAGTTTAAGGTATACTGGACAATATAGTTTGAGGGCAGCCTGGGTTAGATGGGAGCAAGACCCTGTTTCAAAACAACAAAACAAACCCAAATAAACAAAAAAATAGTCAACTAAGCACCAATGAAATGAATGTTCCAACTTGAGCTTATATCTATCAAAATATAGAACTGAAATTACTGAGCTCACCTGTTCCATCTTGGGATTTATTTATTTGTTGCTTAATTTTAAGTAGCGAGTTTGTTTAGAATTCAGTCTTATCACTATGGATTATTAACTTACTACGACATTAATTTAGCTTCTTCTGCCCATTTGGAATGACCAGAAATTTGCAATCTTTAAAAGGAAATTCATTATGCATTTCTATCAACCCTGTTTCACCTGCAGAGCTGCAGAGATGGCTCTGTGATAAAAAGCGCATAGTACTCCTGCAGAAGACCTCAGTTCCCTTCCCAGAACCTGTGCTGGGACCTCACAGGTGTATGGCATTGCAGCTCCGAGGAACCAGATCACTCTGGTTCTCAAACAGACACTTCATTCTGCTTCCTCCTCCCCCCCCCGCCACACAATTTAACATAAATCTTAAAAAACGAGACGCGCTCATTTTTTACTTAACCTCATCTAGTTCCTGTGTCTCCTTTCTTCCATTATAGACAATACCATAGAAAATATTTAATAATTCTCAAAAATAGCCATAACATTTACATTTGATGCAAATAATTATAGATATATAGCAGACATACACATATCTATATGCATATATTTTATTTTTTGGTTCCAGTCCTAGCTGTCCTGGAACTTGCTTTGTAGACCAGGCTGGCCTCGAACTCAGAGACATGCCTGCATCTGCCTCCCAAGTGATGGGAATAAAAAGGCATGAGCCACTACCGCCTGGCAGCAGCAATGACTCTTTATGATGAAATTAAGCATAAATTTTATTTTCTTTTTCTTTATTTTTTATTATTTACAAAATGTCACCAATGAGCCTATTATTCTTTTTTGGCAGGAGAAAAAACATTACTAAGAAACCCCCAAAATAAACCAGATGGTATAAATCGCAATATTATAAACTACCCATCTTATACGTGGGCAGAATAATGATAATCTATGACATCTGTTACGTGCTGTCCTATTTACAAAGTATTTATTATCTTCGATGATCGCTTCAACATATTTGTGAGGTAGTCAGGATAGAAATATTGTTTTATGTCAGAAAACCTGTCTAGGTGTGACAGTGCATGTCTCTAACGCTAGCCCTTGAAGATAGACACAGGTGGCTCTCCATGAGTTCATGGTAAACAAGAAAAGAAATGGACTCAGGTAAAAATTAGGGCTGCCCACTTGTTGACTAGTGTCCTCTCCCATGCATGAAACGAGTTCTCAGTGGTCATCACTGTAAGGATGAGCAGTGGTCATCAGTGTGTAGTTCAATGATACTCATCACAAAAGGACAGACCGTGGTCTTCACTGTACAGTTGGGCAGTGGTCATTACTATAAGGATAGACAGTGGTTATCACTGTAAGGATGGGCAGTGGACATCACTGTAAGGATAGACAGTAATCATCACTGTAAGGATAGACAGTGGTCATGACTGTCAGGATGGACAGTGGACATCACTGTAAGGATAGACAACAGTCATCACTGTAAGGATGGACAGTAGTCATCACTGTAAGGATGGACAGTGGCCATCACTGTAAGGATGGACAGTAGACATCACTGTAAGGATAGACAGCAGTCATCACTGTCAGGATGGACAGTGGAGATCACTGTAAGGATGGACAGTGGTCATCACTGTAAGGATGGGCAGTGGACATCACTGTAAGGATAGACAACAGTCATCACTGTAAGGATGGACAGTGGACATCACTGTAAGGATGGACAGTGGTCATCACTGTAAGGATGGGCAGTGGTCATCACTGTAAGGATGGACAGTGGTCATCACTGTACAGTTTGACGATGATCATAATCGTGTGGTTAGACAGTAGGGGAATATCTATGCTGTCCATCTTGTTGGCTAAGATGCTGTCCCAGAACTTCCTTCAGTCTGGGACCTGAGGGTTCACATAAATGCCGATATTTTTTAAAGTACATAACTAAACCTTTTTGTATGAATGACCATCAGGATCCCAGAGATGCCTGGATATTGAAGAGAAATTTCACAAGATAAATGGTGCTTAAATACAGTCTCATGTGTACACAGCATGAGAAACTTGGGCGTTCTGTTATTCCTCCAGAAACTTGCAAGGTCTGGGGGAGGAACTCCGCCCTGTCGCTCTCTAGTTCCCCTTCTCTGCCTTAGCGAGCCCACTAGCACTTTGTCCTGAGCAGCCCAACAACCAATGACTTGGTGCCGCTCTTCATGGGGACCTGCAGGTGGATGGACATGTCTGTGAAACCGCAAGGCTTCACTCAGATTTGCCCCACAGTGGGTGGGAAGAACGTTGGGGCTGGGGCATGGGAAAGACACCACATAGCATCACTTCATAGCCGTGATGGGATCTAAACCAGTAAAGATCAGGGAAGACCAAACACAGGCCACAAGGGACATTTTAAACTTCATGTCTTTTTTTTTTTCTTTTAACAAAGCTATTCATGAGCACAGTTTTCAAAAGTCAAACACTCTGTGTGGATCTGGTGCAAATAGAAGTCCCTCGTCTACAGGTCACTGTCTAACCCTGCTCGACAAAGGCAGCAACTCCCGTTTCATTCGTCTCTTACAATGTTCATTTATTTCCGCATTCCTAAATAACCTGCCTCCTTTGAAATGTCTCGACTGCTTTCACTTTTTGAGAGGACTTCACACCGCTGAAGAATATGTAGGAAATCCACTGGTAGTTTTCAAAAGCACAGTTGAGGGATACGTCTTTCCTTACCCTCTCCGTGTACTTATATAATGAAACAGTTAAATGGTAGCGTCTTCATTACAATGGATTTGTCAAATTGCTCCCAGGTAAGCCGTATCACATACATATAGCTCTCCCGTGTTAAGTTCGGTCTTCTCCCAACTTATGTCCCCTTTTGCTTTTTCATGGTTGCTCGACATTTGGGGATTGATACTGCTTGATCCCCTAAGCTGTAAACTTGCCCATATACCCCATCAATGAAATAACCTATCAATTTCCTTTGATTTTTTTTTCTTCTTGTTTCTTTCTTTCCTAATAGAACTTCATTTCCCATTGTCCCACTGTCGCAGTGCGGGCTGGTTGTGTTCTGGACCCTCTTGGGGTCTCCTTTTACCTCATTCCTGGGAGTTCAGCTCTGAGGACTCCACATCCTCGTCTTTTCTCTCCCCTTCATGAAAGACTGTATGGAAGCAAGGATCTGAGGAGCGGATTTGACTGCACCTAGAACTCTAGACAGAAATCATTTCTCTATCGCCCTCATGATGTTGGTGGCCTCGTGTCTCCTTTCTTCTATGAGCTGTTAAAGGGGTCCAGTGCTAACTGTCTCCTTGTCCTGTTCTGTATTGTGACAATGTGATTCTCTTACCTTCTCCCCTTCTCTGGAAGCTCTTAAGAGCACTTCAGTTTCCCATACTGAAAAATAATATTGCATGCATTTATTGTTCTCTCTCTCTTCCCCCTCCTGTGTGTGTGTGTGTGCGCGCGCGCGCGCGCAGTGACTGGGTGGAGGCCAGGCACAACCTGCTGGAGTTGGCTCTTTCCACCAACTCCATCTACCTCCAGGGTCCCAAGTGTTAACTCAGGTGGTCAAGCGTAGAGCCATCTCTCCTGCCCCCTTTTCCTAGCTCTTTATTTCAGAGGTCACAGGATGCTCACTGCGGGCCTTATTTCATCCACTGTACTAGGCTGTTGTTGGTTTTTTCTACTCTAGAAAAATCTAAGATTTGCTTTATTTCACTGATAATTTTCTTCTTCATTTCCAAACTTTGCCATATTCACATACTACGGTTTGCAGACTGCCTCTCATTTTTCAATCTTCTCCTCCTTATTTTCCATATTCTTGTCTTTCTGTTCTACTTTTGGGAGATTTTTGTCAGTTTTGCCTACTAACCCTTCTGTTGACATTTTCACTCCTGCTGTTGCGTTTTTAATTGTCAGGAGCCTCTTTTAGCTGGCTGAATGCTTCTCTTTAAATAGGCTCCTTACTTCATGTATGCAGCATCTCAAAGGATGCTAGCAATTTATTTTATGAGCTGTTCTATCGATGCTCTTCTCATCACTGTCTTATGTTCTTTGAGGTTTGTTTATGCATTCTTTGGCAATTTCATACACGAATATAGTGGATGATTGCCATATCCAACCCTAATTCCCCTTTACCCACACCCAGTCACTCTGGAAATCTGTCTTTTCCAACATGTCCCCCCTTATTTTCGTGTTTTCTTCTTTAAATAATCCACTGATTATCACTAGAGTTGCTTGCAAATGCATGGAATAAAGGCTTTTTCTTTTTGCACTAAATTTAGGGTTATTAAGAAAAATGTGAGGGGGAGATTACAAACTTTGAGACTTTTTAAAATGTTGCTTGCTTTTTGAGTTTGCCTCTTTGCATTAATGACGATGCTCATATTGAGATGGTCTAGATGTGTACACACATAATCAACCCCCAAACAGTTGGATAGTTCAAGATTATCCAGAATCATGCCCATTGCTGGTAGGTTCTGTCATAGCATGCTCTGGCCAGGTTGAGGGGGCAGGCACCCAGGAGAGTGCAAATAGAAGGGTGGAGCTGAAGACTGTCAATCACCCTGTCCCTTCTGAGCTCCTCCCAGACCACTGTTGATAGGAGCACCTGGAGCCTTCCATTTCCCAGGATCCCTGGGGCTCTGCAGCCGCAGTCGATACCCACAGACTTTCCATAGAGAGAGCTGAGGATGCACAATCTCAGGTTAGTTCCTGTTCACCAACTGCAGTCTCAAGTGCTATTGCCTTCCTGGCTCTTCCTTTCCCTTGGTGGCTATGTGTCTTTTTAGCATTTCTTTCTCAAGTTGGTAGTTATCACAGAAGAAACAAGAAGTGAACATGCGTTCCATTCCCATGAGCGGCAGGAGACTAACGCAGAAACTTCACTCAGCTGCCACCGCCCCTCGCTCCCTGGGACCTGGAGCTCCTTCTTGAGTAACGCTATGTCTCTATCTGCTATTTCCTGACTGTGGATGAGCTGGAGGTCCTTAGTGCCCTCATTATTGCAGTGCAGATAGCCATGTCTGTCTTCTGGTTGTGAAAACAACCAGGGTAATGTCTGGTCCGTAATCCTAGCTTCTCCTTTTACGAAGTGTACCTACAAATGCCGGGTACGTATACTTGCGACATTATCATTTCTGGCTGTATTGGTGACCAGGCTTATTGGGATATTGTTAGAGATAATGCAGCCTACATGGGAATGAGAGGATCCTCCTTTCTAAACCTTGTAATGAAACATCCTAGCCTATAAAAGACAAAAGGGTAGACGATGGTGGTGATGGTAGTTAATATTTATCAGGAGCTTGTTATGTGTCGAGGGGCTTCCAATGCCATCTCAACTGAACAGCGTGACATCTCTGTACGTGTGTACCTTTGCTGTGTTGTTCCATAAAGGAGCAAACTGAGGCACAGAGATGTTAAATCTTTAGATCAGTATCACACAACAAAGATATGGCAGGTCACATGATTAGAGTGTCTAGTTTACCCCCAGAGTGATGACTCCTACCACCAAGACCAGAGCTTCTCAAACGTTAACGCTGTCACGAATCACAGAGCATCTTGTTATAGAGCAGATACAGTTATGTTTTGTTATAGCGCAGGCTCAGCAAGCCTGGTATGGGGCTGCAGTCCGCATTTCCAACGAGCTCCCAGGTGACGCCTGTGATGCTACCACAAAGCCTACATTTCACGTGGTGATCTTGATGGATGTCACATTACACGGAACCTTGCTTCCTAAGGGCACCAATGAGACCGTAAGAACCATGATGTGCCCAACATCTCTTCCCGGCTTTCACCACACCCTTGCTCAGGACACCTTGGAACGGCTCTACCTCCGTCTTCCCACTGCTCTGATTCTCACTGCTTGCCATCGCCTTCGGAGGGAGCCAAGCGCAACCTGGCATTTATTGTTCACACTGATTCTAGTCCCTTCTCTGAACACAACACTGGCATTCTGAGCTGGTCTCCTGAACATACAAGTTCTCAGGTGTGGGGCCGGAAAGATGGCTCAGGCGCTAAAAGGGCTTGTTGTCTAAACTGATGACCTCAATTTGATTCCTGCGCCACACATGACAGAAAGAAAGAACCGAATCCCACGAGTTGTCTTCTGATTTTCACATGTGTGTAGTAGCAAACATGCACATGCCCACACGCATACACACTACATGTAAGAATTTTAACAATAAAAACCATTTCAAGATGTGGAATTATTTCCCTGAGGCCCTCAGCAAGCTTGGGCCATGTCACCTAAATGGAAATACGTAGAAGACCCTCACTCTGGGTCTCCTGGACCCCAGCCAGCCCTTTCTGTACCCTGGATCTCAGAAGTCCCCTTGCAAGAGCAACTCTGCCAGCTGCTGCCTAGAGTCCATGAGCTAGAGACAGAACATTCCCTCTCTGGCTTCTTTCTCTTTCTTTGGCCACTGGATCAACTCTCCTGGAGTTCACTGCCCTGAAAGCAAGCCAACTGCAGTCAACTTCCAGGTGGGAAAGTCAGTGGTGTCTGTGAACTCAGAAGATACAAGGCCACCACCTGTGAGTCTCAGCCTAGGCTCTCCATGCCTGTTTTTTTCTGTGGGTTCTCAAGGACCACACTCAGGTCTTTATGCTTGTGTGGAAAGCGTTTTATTGACTGAACCATCTCCCCAGCCTCCATTTATTATTTTTTATGTATCTGGAGGGAAGGAATTCAGTATGCCCAAGAGTCTTCTACGCTCCTGTGTTTCCCGCCTCACTATGCACAAGGAAGCTGCAGTCACCTTTTGTAAGGGGTGTGTGCCCTCTGCGTTGGCCCAGCCCTCCAGGGTCACCACTAGCTGCCTATTTCACTCCAGTCCTGGAAGAATGAGTGCTTGTGATCTCTGGCTGGCAGGCACACGGATGAGATGCATACTGTCATGTAAGTACTTATCCTTTCTAAGACCCAGGGTCCAAATTGCTCAGTGGGGATAAGAAACGCTCACATTATTGTCCCGGCTGCGTCACTGTGCCGGGGGCTCAGCAACCTTATGGGGAAGAAGGGGAGCATGTTAGGTTTTGCAGACCACCTGTGGTTTCTTCATTTTCTTCCTCTCCCTCCTCTGCTTCTGAGATAGGGTTTCATGTTTTCCAGGCTGGCCTTGAGCTCCATAAGTAGCCACGGATAGCCTCAAACTTCTGATCCTCCTCCCTTTATGCCCCTATTTAGGGACTGAACTCAGGACTTTAAGTGTGCTAGGTAATCATTCTGCCCACTGAAGTACCTCCCAAAGTTACATGCTCTTAGGTTTATTATTCTTAACTTTAAAATTAATTTGTTTAAAAAAAAAGAAAATGTAAACAGTCTTCAGCTCCGAGGCTGTATGAAGACAGACAGCAGGTAGATTTGCCCTGACCAAAGTTTACGAAGCCAGAGGACTTACGACGTCTATGATAACACCTGGCACCTGGCGAACACCAATACATGCTTTTTCTGCTCAGCACAACACCGGGCCTCTCCCTCTCAGACACGGGCGGATGCCACAGTGCCCATCAGAACTCTCGCTGTTGTCCTGACTGTCCCCAACAATACCGGCGGGGAGGTGGGGGTGCAGCGTTGCCTGTTGAGGCACGTCCTTCAGAGGGAAAAACCTGTATGGTGTGTCGTGAGCTCCAAGGCAGCGTGACAGATATGGTGTGACCATGTCACCACCGTGAAACCAGAGCCGTTGTTTAAGCCAATTGCTAAATCGCATCTCCATTCCCATTCCTCTGCCTATACCACTGCCAAACAATCAAATCTGGAAGGGGCGTTGGAGGCTCTGAAGTCTGCTGAGCGACTCCTCATGCTCACAGCTCTCCCCCTCTTTGTTTTGTTATTTAACTCCCCTCTTCCCTGCCCCCACCAGCTCAAGCTGCGTTATTATTTAACTTGAATGCTGGGGATGTAGCTCCAGATGAAAAGCATTTGACAACATAAAATTGCATTGTGTTATGTGACTCTCATGCATACAGCTTGGCAGAATTAAAGCAAGAGAGGCCCGATATTGTTTTCCTATTCTAAGACTACGATGACTATATCTAAAGAAATGTCAGTCATTTTCTGGGTTGTCCACAGAACCCAAGGAGAATACGCATTTACACACAAAAGCCAAAGACCATGTCGAACGATTGTCCAAAAGACACATGTACTTTTCTTCTCTTGTTATTTACCAAGAAAGGAAACAAAGTTATATAGAGGCGCATAGGCCAAGTTTCTAGAATATTTCGCCTTAAATTTTCTTGACCCAGGCATGTGGTAGGTGAATTATGTTTGTGGGGATTCACCAATCTTAAGTTCGTTTGAAGAACGCTACCAGATGCTATGGTGGCTCACTCTCATTCTGTACTTGACAGAATCTAGAGGCGTCTGGCAAATAGACCTGTGGGTATGCCCGTGGTGGGTCATCTTGATTATGATAATTGATGGGAATAGACTCATCCTCATTGTGGGCAGGAATTAGGCGGGAAAAACCCTGGGCCGGACAGAATGGGGAAAGCTAGCTGGGCACACACTCCTTGTTCTCTTCCCTGAATGTAGTGCATCGAACCACTTCAAGCTGCAGCTGTCTTGACTTCTCTGACATCATGGACTCTATTTTGAACTGGGAGCCGAAATAAGCCCTTCCTCCTATAAGCTGCTTTTGCCACGGCATTATATCACAGCAACAGGGAAAAGCACCTGAGCCAGAGATCTACAAAAGGGTTGGGTTCAACGCTGAGTGCCAGAATGAAGGGGTGGATAAATGAAGGTTTCATAATGAAGAAGGTAGATGCATTAGACGCATCAATTCAGCATCGTCACTGACTGGCACAATTACAGCCAGAGTCTGTGCAGCAGGACTTCGGCGACATTTTAAATGCTTTTCTACAACAATGAATCCTTTTAACCTTCGCAGGCAATCCTAGGAGTTACATACTCTTACAGATCTCCACAGATGGGGAAACTGAGGCCAGGCACAGAACAAACTCTTAATTACAGAAAAGTATCTATTACGTTGGGGGATCAAGTTCTCTCTGCCAACAAGAGAGAAGGACCTTTCACATGGAGAGGTGTATCTACCTCACTCACACCAAGATGAATTGGTAACAGACCCAGAAAAGAACACTTTCTTTACAGGAAATGTTTTGTTTTATTTGTAGGGTGTGTGTATGTGCACATGCTTTGAGCTCATGTGTGCACACTTCAGAGTCCAAATAGAGGTCAGAGGACAGCTCGCAGGAATCTATTTTCTCCTTCTATTAACTGTGTCCCAAGGATCGAACTTGAGTTATTAGGCTTGGTGGCAGACACCTTTAACTCAGCCATCTTGCCAGAAGAACGTCCCAAGTCCCACTCCTACACTCGCCTATTTCAAGCAACACAGTGTTACAAATAGTTGTTTATTCAACATTAGTCTTTCCTGTGGTTCTGGAGACGTCAGGGTGTCTGTCTTGTGGACTGCCGCATGCCTAATGACCAGCACGTTCTTCAAGAGTAAATTTTGACATGAATGTAGAAATCTGGTCAAGGCAGAGGCATGGACAGAGATTAAGGTGCTACTGGACAAAGGTTAAGGCTCAGCTCCACTTTATACCCCATTAGCATTAAAAAAAAAAACCCTCATTTTGCACTGCTCTCTCGCCGACAGGCCCACGGTCTTCCTAAAAGGCTTTAAAAGCTCGGTATTGTCAAAACTCCCATTACTGCATGTTTCAGTAACACTCTGCACATAGATCCGCAGCAATTACCTCGCGCACAGAATCCTAAGTTGAATTCTGCACTTTACCCAAGATCGCCATTAATTAGCTGAAATGCTGTGGCTGCTGCATGCCATGTGTCTCAAAGTGCAAAGCCATGTGTGGCAAGAAGAGAACTTCTTCTCTCCTGCAGAAGAAAGCCGTGCCAGCGGCTGTGCAGAAGCCCTTGGGCCGCCAGGCTGTTCTGGCAGAGCAGGCAGACCTGTGCAGAGTGTTACTGAATGTTTTGGCTTTGATAGACAGGTGAACAGAAATATCTCAAGCTGGGGGTAAAATGGAGAAGCAAGATTATCTGCTTGTCAAGGTTTTTAAGATAGAGCGGGGAATGATTTGCAGATTGGAGTATTATTATTTTTGTTATTATTTGGGCCCAGATCTGCTCTTGCTAGGCAAAGAATCCATCTCCAGCCTTTTTCTATTTTTACTTGGAGATGTAGTCTTGTTTGCTAAGTTGCCTAAGCTGGACTTAAACTTACAATGTAGCCCAGGCTGGAGTTAAATCCCCCTGCCTCAGCTTCCTGAGCAGCTGGCATTATGGATACCTACCCCCATGCCTGGTTTAAGATGTCTTTGCACATATCCAATTGGAAATATCATCAACCTCGAAGATTTTTCTAGCTCATAGAGACATTGAGAGGAAAGGGGAAGGGTGTGGTAGCTTTTATCCCCACCAACAAAATCTTTATTAGGAAATTATGTTAAATATGATTCAGATGTTTGATATAAATATACTATTTCCTTTTGGAATTATTTCTCAGTGTGGAGCCACTGATGGCTTCTTAACTACAGTCATGCGAGGAGTGAGGGATTATAGTCCCTGCCCACCAAGAGCAGGCAGGGGAGCCCTGGCAGCAACACACGGTGTCCTTTGGGCATCCAGTGAACCCCATGCTCATAAGAGAAGGTGGCAGTCTCCAGGGTGTCCTTGGATAGCGGCTGAACTTCAGGTTGGTAAGTGGATGTACACAGGAGAATACAAATGGCAAACGTTGAGTCAACCTGACCTGAGTTCTGGTTTTGGCTGTACACCCTAGCTAGCAGCTGTGTGTCTCTGGGAAAACTGCAAGGCTTGATGAGAAATGCATTCCCTGCCCCCAGCAACTTTACTTTCAAACCAGAGTGCAGAAGAAATGGCTAACTCGGCACCATGTTCCTTTAGAGATACAACCAAAATGAACGAATGAATGAGTGAATGAATAAATGAACGAACAAATAAATGGCTTGCCTAACTGCATCGGACAGAGGCTTCCATTTGGAAAGAGCCCATCACCCTCTGCCCAAGGCCTGAGGCAATGGGAAATGTGAGGTGCTTCCTCTTGTTTTTCCCCTTCATTCCACACACATTTAGGGTGTGTTTACAGTGTGCCAACCACTACGCCAAATCCAGGACACCCCAGAGATCAAATGTCAGCATGGTTCTTCTGGCATGGCTTGTGGTTTGCTGGATTCTTCTGTCTACATCATCTAAGTGAGAAGAAATCAGCATTGGTGGAGACCCCGCACTACAGATGGACAAATCTGAAGATAAGAACCAGCAAATTTGGGGCATGCATGGTGCCAAAAGTTAGCTTCAGACAGCATTGGAGGGGCACTGTTCCTGTGAGGCCTTCCCATGGCGGCACCAATATCGCCAACCTCGGTTTAGTGTTAAGGAGCAAAAGACTTTTGCTTACTCAGTTGCTTGTGCGTTTTGCAATACAGACACATTAATTATTATCTTTGCATTTCACTGATGCTATTAAAAATTTGAAGGGACTTGGCAGCCCACTCAAGAATACCCGTCTACACAGGCCAGAGCAGACGCCGAGTTACAGGACCCTTACGTGATGCATCGGCTGGTAATACCGCCCATAATTCCTGCCTCAATATTTCCCGATTTGGGAACTTTGAGCTCTGTGGTCTTAAACTATTTCCATAACCGATGCCGGTTATAATTACATTCCAGTTAATAGGCCATTCTGCAGCAAAACTTGAGCACACAATGAGCAAAGGCTTGCTGGCTTGGCGCATTATTTATGGACAACCCCGAGGACTGCTCCCTCTACATCCGCTGCAGAACTATGCGCTCATATATGCAAGCTGGCTACTCAGCTTCATTTTTCTCTGTGTTCCCTCAGCAAGAATGGGGAAAGAAACTTCCAGCATATGGAAGCATTTCTACACTCTAAGATTTTTCAGGGTGAGGGTGGGGTGGGAGGGTGGGAGCATAATTTGCAGCTGTGTGTCAGAAGAAATATGTATTTCAGAGTGAGGCTGATTAGGCCAGGTTTCACGTGGCAAAAGTCATCTTCAGAAAAGCATTTTTTTTAAAAAAAATTCAATTTTGCCCCCAATTCAGCATTTGTGAAATAAGTACTTCGCAATCTGTTCAACATTTGCCAAGACACAAATCACAAACAACTCTGGGCCTTGATTATCACTGTGGTCTGCTCTAACGTGTGCCCACTGGGCCTGCACAGGCGTGGACCGGAAGATGAAGGCTTCCCTTAAGTGTCTGTGGCCACACTGACTTTTATTTTTATTGCATGTGGTTCTTGGGGACGTGTGCATGTTGTGGGGGACCTCACATGTGTACATGCATAAATATGGAGCCCAGTTTCTCACTCTGTTTCTCTCCACCTTCATTTTCTGAGACAAGGTTGCTTCACTAAGCCTGGAGCTCACAGATTTGGCTAGACTGACTGGCCCAGGGATCTTCCAGTCTTTGACCCCGCCCCCAGCTCCCACCCTTCAGAGCTGAGGTTACAGACAGGGATCCAAACTCAAGTCTTCATAGTCAGTGGTGTGTCAGGCACCTTACCCACCGACCCGTCTCCCCAACCTTCTGGTTTGTCTGTTTTTTGAGCAGGGTCTCATATAGCTTAGGGC
This sequence comes from Chionomys nivalis, assembly GCF_950005125.1. Lineage (NCBI taxonomy): Eukaryota > Metazoa > Chordata > Mammalia > Rodentia > Cricetidae > Chionomys > Chionomys nivalis. The sequence continues at coordinate 3,730,188 of NC_080108.1, forward strand.
TGGCCTTGAACTTGCTACATGTCTGAGGGACTCTTCTTGCCTCTACCTTCCCAGTGTTGTGTTTAGAGGTGTGCAAGCCACACCCCATTTATATGGTGCTAGGGACTGGACCTCGAGCTTGGCACATGCTAAACCAACTCCCGTAAAAACTGAGCTATCTCCCTAGCCCGTCACACTGAAGAGACTGAGTAACCATGATCTGTGTGGACGGCCCCATTTAAACTTAGTATGCCCAACATAAGAATGCCACGAGCAAACCTGTACATAATACGTTATCCTAGTCTCTAGAGAACAGAGGCTCCTCAACTGCCGAGGGCACAGCAGACAATGCAATACAGACTTCCACGGCTTTAAGAAGTCTCTGTCTCCTTACATACCCCGCTTCCCCTCGCGTGGGGTCCATCTCTTCAGGCACTACTTGTCCTCCTCAGTTAAAGATAGGTCAGGTGTACCCATCCTCACTTGCCAATTAGTAACGTACAGACCCGAAGAAGTCAGGGGTGTCTGCATGATGTGGAAGGGCTCATGGGTAATTCTGGGCCAGCAGGCCCAATGCACACTGAAGATTTCACCCCCACTCTGCTGTTTCAAGGGTGCTTGCGGAGAAGGCAAAGGTGAGAGCTCTCCTCCCACTTCTTAAAGATTTACCAAGGGCCCCCAGACCCTCCGCTTTCTTCCTGCTGTTCCAGGCTGTGTGGCACTAGGAGCTGTTATTATTCGTTTTACAGGGGAGGAAACCGAAAAAAGAGGGAAGGGTGAAGAGAAGAAGAGGGAGTAGGAAGAAGAAGAGAAGGAGAAAAAGGAAGGAGAGCAGAAAGAGGAAGAGTTGACTTTTCGTAGGCCACAGAGTGAGAGAAGGGAGTGTGCAGGCATCCCAGAGCTCTTCCTGGGATTAGGGGATTGGGAAGGTGAGCTTTGCTCTCCCTGCCTCCATTTCTGATACCCTGGGGACCCTGCACCATCACAGCTCTGTCCATCCAGACAAGAACCCAAAGGGTCTTTTGTTTTTGATTTTTAAATTTCACTGCCTTTCCCACGTGCCATGTAAGTCAATTTTGTAAATGCCTCAGGATCCTAACACTAGAGCTTCAAGCAGAGGTTCTCAACCTGTGGGTCACAACCCCTCTAGGATGGCATACCAGATCTCCTACATACCAGATACTTACATTACAATTCATAACCATGGAAAGATCACAGTCATGAGATAGCGACAAAATAATTTTAGGGTCACCACAACATGAGAAACTGTGTTAAAGGGTCCCCGCATCAGGAAGGTTGAGAACCACCGACTTAAAGCATTTAGAAGAAGCCATGAGGGTTTAATGATTCCTTACGTCTGACATGGTCATTGGAGAGTTCACATTTTTATATCTTCTCCAAATGTGGTTGAACCAAAGAACAAAGTTGGTGACTTTGGCAACTCTTGCCTTCCTCCCGCCCCATCCCACAGCTCTTCTCTCCTGCCAGGGGGACTGGCACAGTGCCTGGCGCTTAGTGGGTACTTGGGAAAGAGTTGCAGCTTTGCTTCTTCATCATTTTATTCTTACTGAATTTCTCCTTCATGCACAGCATGGTAAAGACTATTGAGCATTGGTTTAGAGAATTATCAATCATGACACCGTCCCTAACAAAGCCATTCTTTATATCAAAAGCCAAACAGATATTACCCACCATGCCAACGCTACTCAGGTAATATGCAGGTCAGTGAACGGAGGGCCAACAACACTCCATAGTAAGGGCACTGGCGGCTGTGTGAGGAGACATAGCCGACTCCCCAGGACATTTGCGTTTCTTATAATTTCACTTTTTTAAATAAGGCAAGTCAGTGAACGGACAGTAAGACACGGCTACATTATCATGCCTCGGTCATTTATTTATTTATTTATTTATTTATTTATTTATTTATTTTCGGTGTGTGCATGTGTGGTGTGACTGGGGTGTGTGGCGGGTGCATACAGCCATGCATGCATATGTGAAAGTCGGGAGAAGACTGGGTGTCTCCCTCTACCTCTTTCTACCTTATGTCTGAGATCAGGGTGTCTCTTGAACCCAAAGCGTGCTGCTTTAGCTAGATAGGCTGATCAATGAGATTCTGGGATCTGCCCATCTCTGATGATCAATGTTGGGGTAGCAGACTAGTCACACTCAACTACTCCTAGCTTTGAAAAAAAAAAAAAACTAAGAACTGGGGATTTGAACTCAGGTCCTCTGGCTTCCATAACAAGTGAGCTACCTCTTTAGCCCTGATTTTTCCTATACTACAATAGCATTAATTTGAAGAAAACAAATATTTTTTTTAGGATAAAATAAAAATTGATTATGATGGGGAAAAAATTAAGCTCCTATATTTTTGGGGTACATGGTAAGCAAGCAGGAGGAAACGGGAAACACGATCTTTTGTTGTTTCAACCCTTAGGTATCTTTAGATACTGCAAATCAAGTCATTTTCTGGGTCTTCCTGCTGCGTGCGGTACATTGTACTCTCTACAAGATCTATGCATGGTGGCTTCTATTATACCCATTTTACAGGAAAGGGAACTGAAGATCAAGGTGACACAGCCAGAAACTGGTAATGGAGCCCGCCTCCAATTTGTGACCTATTTGGGAGTTCCTTGTAGCACCCCTCCCTGCCGTGTATAGAATTTCCAGCATGCAGCTCTCCAAACTGAAAACCACCACCTTATAATTAAAAGGGAAAAGAGACTTCGGCAGACGTGACCCAAAGCAAAGCTCTAATTCAAAATCATTTAGCTTCCTCTCTGCCACCTGAGACCTCCAGCCAGCAGCCAGGGCTCACCGGAGAAAGACTTAGGGACATCATCTGGCTGACTGACTTTTCAGGACCGGCATTTACAGAGGCCATGCTGTCAAAGGACTAACCGTCACTAACACTTAAAACCACACTTGCACAAGCACCCATGCCAATACTCAAATTCCCATCCTGGGGTTTTAGCAAACACTGGCTGCCTCCTTCCCCCTCTGTCTGTGGCTTCAGACTGAAAAGCACCCTGGGAAACCAGAGCTCTGTGTGTCCTTATGATGCAAGAAGCAGAAAGAGCCTCTGGTTGAAATTCTTGCGTCTCATCTTGGGCCACCAATCATTCTCTTGGTACAGGCGTATTTCTAAGGAATACAAAGGGAAGAAATCGTGGCTTGAGAGATCAGTCAATGGGCTACAGAAAACAAACTTCTGCACACCCGAAAATTCAATAAAAAATGAAAGGCAAGTAGCATGAAGAAAATATTTCTAATAGAAGCAACAAAGGCCTAGTATCATTAGCAGGGATGAATCTTTCATGAATTGAAAGAAAAGAAATCAGCATAAAAATGGACAAGGGCCACGAACAAAAAATTAAGAGTATAGACAATCTACAATGAACATGAAAAAAAAGTTTCATCTCAGAAATCATCAAAGCAATGCAAATTAAATTAATATGAACAGACTAATGCTTGCAAACTCTTCGTCAAAGGTAAAAAAGATAAATTCCAGTGTCTGTAAGCTTGTGGGATGTGTGTCTCCATTTCACAGCTTGATGCACACAGACTTGCCCCATGACCACTCCGCCTTGTGCTTCTTTGACTCTAAAATGTTTTAAAGTGTTGATGTTCTCTGACCTATTAATTCTAAATCACATACTAAGAAATAATGAAGTATGAGTTATGTTTAATCGTGGCATTGTTTACATTAACGACACCTGGGCTCATAGGAAGCTAAATTCTCAGAAAGAGAATTATTTGAATAAGTTAAAACATGTGTATTGCCACACAGTCACAAAAAAATATAATGAATGTTCAGAATGGCATTAGAAAATGCCCAGCATATTTAATGGATAAATATGCACACACAAGCACATAGGTATAATATAATCCCAATTGCTTAAAAGACTATCTTGTAACCAATGTATATACCAAAAGAGAAGGAAACTCTAGAGTGTGCAACTGTGATTCTGGAGGGAAGGAATATGATATTACAGCAATATGAAACTGTGGCAGCCTGTTTTGGGAAACTCTCCAAAGAAGTAAACCATCCACGGGAGCAAATTGTGTCAGATCTAGGTCTTAACCGGGAACTGAAGCTAGACACGCGCATTGGAGCATCGCTGACTGTTGTCAACACACCGCGGACACAATCGTGGCTGAGAGCTCATTTGTTCTCTTGTGCTGCCGGGACCGAACCTAGAGCCTCACACAGTCTGTCCACACTAGACGAGCTCGGCATCACCGAGCTGCACCCAGACAGCTTATACAATGTGGCGTGACACTGTGACACTTGCTAGAAGACGGCTACCGTGCGCAGGAGACATCTGCTGTCAGAACGATGGCGTGCACAGGGTGTTTACGTGACTCACTAGGGAGAAACACGCTTTTCTGGAAAAGCACTATCTCTTAATATAGTAATTCTAAAAATATTAAAACTTTGGCTTAATGTAATATATATATACATATATATCAAGAAAGTATGGGAAAACAGAAGAAAATTTTAGTTCTATAATACAAAGATAGCTAATGTTCACATTTTGTTATATTTTTACTTGTAAGAATGGTGTAATTTTAATTGGCTTGTTTTTCTTTTGGATTTTTTTTTATATGTCTGATATGTTTGGATAATTGATGTGTTTCTTTCCTAAAGAAGTAATTTCTCTTTCTAATTCTCTCTCTTTCTTCATCTCTCTCCATTGGAGGCAAGCCAATCATAATTCAAAGGAAATACAATTTAAAGTGTGTATGTGTGTGTCCGTGTACACACACACATAGGAGATAGATGACAGATAGATAGATGATAGATAGAATTAGAATTATTTGTGTCATGCAGAGAAATGGGCCATTTTTAGAGAATCATAAAGCCACAGAACAAAACTGATGAGCAAATAAATCGCATTTAAATCAGAAAATAATTAGTACAACGGTATTTCATCCCAAACTTTGATCTGTATAGTCTATAAGATTTAGAAACTTTTAAAACTCTCTCTGTGAAACTGAGACTCAACCATACATTAACAAATCCCCCTATTCAGGTTCCAGGGCCAGGCATGGAATGCAGGCATCTTATAATACTCCTTTCCACCCAGAGAAGTGAGACTAAAGCTGAGTATGTTTGCTTGTCTGTTTATTTACTTATTTATTTTTAGATTGATTCTCACTAACAATGTAGTCCTGATTATATCGATCAGGCTGGCCTTGAACTCACGGAGATTCACCTACCTCTGCTGCTTCTCCAGTACTGGTATTAAATGGGTATGCCACCCCATACCCCTGGATAATATCTCTATTTTTAAGGGACATGTGTTTTTCCTTTCATGCCAGAAAATACTGTGTAAGAGTTCTTTGGGTCTATGACTGCAATTGGCCACAGTCACGGCCAGTAACATCTTGTCAACCAAATACATTTCTTTCAAATTTCAATGCTCTACAGCCAGGGAATTCTATTGCTAAGACAAGCTGTAACACTTGGGCTGTGTTCGCAACACAGCTGAAAGCCCGAGAATCTCCAAATACTTGAGGAAAATACAGATGATTTTTCTAGCCATCTCTGCTTCGTTGCTTGCGAAAATCATGAGCTATGCACACGAGTAAATGAAAGAGACACATGGGGAAAAGCTTTCCGGGAAAAGCAGTGCCCACATATCCAGGAGGTCGGGCTAAAAACAGATGGGGGCTTTGTAGCTTCTTTGATCTGTTTTCAAATCATAAACTTCAGATCATAGTCACTAACGTACTAACAGTTACATTATTGGTACCTCAGGTGTGCACTGCACATATCATAATAATTCCCCGACAGTTCTTGGTCGGTACCCTACCTCCTAGATGACGAAACTGATGCATGATGGGAGAGACCACCTGAACCCCGTGTTGTGTTTTGCTTTGCCGCGGATGTCTTTTGAACAGAGTCCTTGGACTCTACTAAGGTACTAAGGTACGAGTGACTTTAAATTTGTTTTTTAGTTTGTGGCAGTTCCCTCGAGTATGAACAGCAGGACAGTTTGTTAAACATATTGCCTTCTTTGTACTCTTGTATAGCATCAGTAGCGAGTGAATATCTGCTGTGTGAGGTACTGATATCAACATATAGGGCATGCATTACTGCACTGAATTACCTACACAGCTCTATCAAGCAACAACAAAAGAAATGCAAGCAAGCAAGCATCTAGTTCTCCAAGGAAGAAACTGAAACTAAGGCACAAGAAAGATGAATGGCCTGCGTAACATACAGCTTGTAAGAGACATTAGAAAAATTCGGCAGGGAGGAGAGATGACTTTGGATAAAGGCGCTTACTGCAAAGGCTGAGAGCCAGAAGTTTGATCTCCTGGACCTACGCGGTGGTCCTGGCACAGGATTCCCCACCCCACCCCACTAGATGAATAAGCATAAGATAAAAGAACATTCCTCGTCCATCCATTCAGCTGTCCATCTTCACCAATCTGTGTGACCCCTGCATCCTAACACCACAGAATGCACGGGAGAGGACACCGGAAGAAGCGTCTATGGGTGCCAGAGAGACAGCTCGAGTGCAGCGGCTACGACAACCTGAGCTGGATTTCCCATATCTACTTAGAAGGAGGGAAGCAGAGCCACAGAAATCATCTTCTGACTTCCACTTGTGTACAGGGGCTCGCAAGTGTCCATGCGTGCAGATGGGGGTCGATAATCAAACTGATTAAAGAAAAGAAGCTTCTTTGGTTGGCATGGTGGGATATACCCGTCATCCTGGCCCTCAAGAGGCTCAAGAAGCTGAGTCAGGAGGATTACAACGAATTCAAGGCTGGTCTGGAGAGCAGAGTGAGGCTGAGACAGCTTTAGCTCTGCAGAGAAACTGTTTCTAAACAATAAACTCAGAGGCTTCTCATTGCAAATCAAAGCCCAGCAAAACCACTCTTAGGTATATACACAAAGAATGCTCCACCGTACCGCAAGGACACTTGCTCCGCTGTGGTCACAGCAGCCTTATTCATAATAGCGAGAACCTGAAAACAACCTAGATGTCTCTCAACTGAAGAACAGATAGAGAAAATGGGTGCATTTACACAATGGAGTACTACAAAGATTTCATGAAATTTCCAGACCAATGGATGGAAAACAAAACAAAACAAAACAAAACAAAACAAAACATCCTGAGTGAGTAACCCAGACCCAGAAAGACAAACATGGTATGTACTCACTTAAAAGTCGATATTAGCTGGAAAGGATAGCCACGCTGGAGTCCACAGACCCAGAGAGGCTAGGTAATAAAAAGGCTCGAGAGGGGACATTTGGACATCCCTGGGAAGTGGGGGAGAGAACTGAAGGAGGCTACCAGAAAAGGGGGGCAATTGGGGGCTAGGTAGAAACCTAGGACAAGGGAAACTCCCAGGAATCAACAAAGATGACCCCAGCTAAGACTCTTAGCAACAGGGGATAGGTAGCCTGAACTAGTCATCTCCTGTGATCAGGCAAGACTTCCAGGGGAGGAATTGGGACAGCAACCCAGCCATAAAACCTCTGACCTACAGTCTGTAAAGGAAGCACGGAGATTGTGGGAGTGGTCAACCAATGACTGGTCCAGCCTGAGACCCATGCCATGAGAGTGAGCCTAACCCTGTCACTGCCGGGGGTACCAGGACCTAGAGACCTAGGATAGACCCAAACACAACTGCAAAAAAGAGAAAAAAAGTCAACGTAATGATATCTAATGATATTCTTATATATACGCATAGATTGGTGCTTAGCCCAGTTGTCATCGCAGAGGCTTCATCTCGTAACTGGCAGAAACAGAGACCTACAGTCAAGCCTTAGGCAGAGCTCTGGGAATCCTGTGGAAGAGAAGGAGGAAGGACTGTGGAGCCAGAGGGGTCAAAGACACCTCAAGAAAACCCACAGAATCTACTAACCTGGGCTCACAGGGCTTCAAAGACCCTGAGTTCACAATCAGGGAGCCTGCATGGGACTGACCTAGGCTCTCTGCACACACTGACAGTTGAATAGCTTTGTCTTTCTGCGGGACTGTTATCAGTGGGAGCAGGGGGTTTTCTCCGACTCTTTCGCTGTCTTTTGGGACTCTGTTCCTCATACCAGGTCACCTTGTTTAGCTTTAATACGAGGCAAGGTTCTTAGTCTCACTGCAACTTGTTATGGCATGCTTTGTTGAGAACCATGGGAGGCCTGTCCTTTCCAAATAGAAACGGAGAAGTGGATGGGTGAGGCAGAGGGGAGGTGGGGGAGGGGCTGGGGGAGATGAGGAAGGGGGAACTTTATATTATATATAATATATAAATATATAAGCTTCATATATATATATATATATGTACACTATATATAGCATACGTTCAAAGGAATAGCAAGCCCAGGGAGTTTGTACATGGGTTACCCGGGGAAGAGACAGAGGTGTTGGCTCCCAATTAAATATCTTCAAAATATTTATAGTGTTGTCTGGTACAAGAGAAGTAGTCACAGGTGGGACTCTTGGTCTTAGCTTCTTAGGTTTCAAACTCCACCTTCCAAGAGCTCTCTGTCCAATTTGTTGGGCACCATGCCAGGCCTTCACGTCAAAGACCCTCAGTCATAAAGCAATGCCAAGCACTCCCCCAGACAGCAGCAAACTGTTCCTGTATCTCCAGTTTCTTCTGTATGTCAAGCGTAGGGCTGGATAACACCAGCATCACACAGTGGACACCTACCCACGGGACGTGGCTCCTGAAACCCGGAAACTATCTGAGATGCCGTTTCCACTCATGTTTTAGTCAACTCTGCTCTCCCCTCCTGCCTCCTGCTTTTCTGAATTTCTAGTCCCCCCAGGGGTTACCCCATTTGTGACAGAAACTTATGTTATGGGGGAAGGGGGTCCCTGAATTAAGCAGAGAAAAGGAACTAGGAATAGGCCAAAGCTTCAAGTCACCTAGTGTGGAGCTAAGTGCAGCTGCTGAGGTGGACCCTTAACCACCACATTTAGAGCCAGCCCAGCCTTCATCACTCTGTCATTTCATGTCTCCGGGTACACACCAGGGAGAAGGGGGCCAGTAAACAGAGGCTTGACCTTTCTGTCCAGTCCCTTAACTGCGTTCTGGGCCCTCGCCAGTCCCCTTGGAGTTGGCTAGAATTGGCTGGAGAACAGTCCTTGACTCAAATGGCTGCAAAATATACTTAACACCACATTGATTTTCCATATAATTTTATAAGCACAAACATTCTCTTTCATTTCCTGACAAACAACCAGATTCCCCAAAGCGTCCAATAAAAATCAGTAATTTGTACATCACTGTCTCTCTCAGAGGCGGCTGTTTGGAGTTAGTCGGCAAGGCCAAGGTCCCTCCACTTCCAAGCCCTCCCCAAAGTGCAAAGTTGGGTGGTTGGCGGCCTGCTTTCTAGACTTCCGGATGCCCGACACATGTGCCTCCCCTGCCAGCAGAGAGGCAAGGCACCCTACACACGAGGCCCTGTCCCACGACTCTGCCACCACAGAGGCTGTTGCCGTCAGCTTCCCCCCTGCTTCCCCAGAGCCACGAGGCAGGGTAACTCCTTCCTGCCTCTGTCACACTAGAATGATTAACTCAATGACTGACAAATGCCTGAGGCTAACCGGGCACCCAGGGTTCGGTGGCAGGTATTACTCGAAAGTTGCATCATCGAACAAGCAATGACTGGATTGAAGCATAGAAGCAGGCGGATTTCCATCCCAGGAATCTACATGCCGTGCCCTCTCGGCCAGGACCAGGAACACACAGGGTCCTCCTCCTTCTCTGCCGGGTTTTTAACTTCAAGCCTAGCCTTTCCCCACCGCCGACGCCCCATTCAGCCCCTCCCCATCCAAGCGGCTGCTACAGGGGGCTGGACAGCAGAGAAACGGAAAAGTAGAGATTCTTACCCACAAGTCAGGTCTCCTCAGGTCCTGGGGAAGCGCAGTTCTCAGGAGACAGGGCACCAGGGTTGCCAAGGGAACCTGAAATACTAGTTTGCCACAGTCTTGCAGGAATGACGTCCCAGGGGTGAGCAGAGAGGTTTCACTCTTTCAAAACTGCTGAAGCTCAGAGTCTGAAGAAGAGGGAAAGAATGTCTCTCAGCGGCCTGCAAGCAGAGGACTCCAGATGCGGGGCTCTTCCCGTCCCCACCCAGGGCTGGTTATCAGGGAGCCTGTGTTCTTGCTTCTTGTTTCACTGTTGGTGTTTTCATTTCTCTTTCCCCGAGACCTGGCACTGGGGAGCATGGAATGGCTCAACCTGTTGTAATCGAACATGTGGGTTGCTGCTTGTTGCAAAGATATTGCAGCAGCCTCTTCATTACAAGCGACTGTTCCTGGATTTAAGGAATTAATTTCCTTGCCTGTGGGTGCCTGCTTGTGCTCCCGGATGTGGATGGAGCCGGGTACTTGTGAAGAATGGGGACTAGGGACACGGGGAGCAGGGGTCCTGAGGGTTCTCTGGAGCTGTGTCCCTGGTTTCCACTGTCTTGACGCATGCCTGGGTCTTAAGAGCCATAGGGGACTCCTGCCAGGTGTGTCCTCTATGCGTGGGTGGTACTCAACCCCCGACTTGAAGCTATGCCTGTAAGGCTGACCCCTGGAATCTTTGTGGTTCCCGTGTCTCAGGCTTTCTTGTCGTAGGACATACTCTGAGTAGGACTGTCCTAGAAAACAGGGAAGGCATTCATGGCCCAATTTGTTGGCTCCTTCCCTCCCTCCTTCATTCATTCTTGAATTTGTGAATTCGTCAGTCTATTTGTGTGTTCACCATTCATTCTTGCACTAATTAGTTTACAGGTTAATTTGCCTATTCCCACCCATTCCAGTATTCACATATATTTTTATTCATCGATTGACACACCCATTTGTATTATCACTTATCACGATTCATTATTCACCAATTGATCATTTCTTGTAATTTATACACTCAGTAAACATGCCTGAATTCATTTTTGCACGTATGAAGCATTTACTTTTGTTCCAATATCCAACCATCCATCCATCTATCCATCCATTCAGCCATCCAGTAAATCATTTTAAATTCGCTGATACATAGATTGGTTTTATAAGAATGTAAATTTTCATGTTTATTACATATTCATATAATTCTTATCTCTTGAAGATATATCCTAAATTTTACTATATGCTGGGGGGGAAAAAGAGAAAACACCAATTGGTAGTCCTGAAAACATATATACAAGTAATGTTATATGAATGCAACAGGTTAGATTTAGGAATATATATCTGTATACAATATGTACATGTATATATTGTATGTATGCAAAAACAATTGATTTTATATATATATGTGTGTGTATATATATATGTATATATTGTATTGTATCCAAAAGCAATTGATGAAATAGAGGCCATGACTTTGAAGGAGAGCATGAATGGGTATATGGGAGGGTTTGGAGGGAGAAAACAGAAGGGACAGATATTGTAATTAAAATATAATTTCAAAAATCAACAACACCAAAAGAATGAACTCCTGGTCAGAGAAGTGGATAAAGGAAGGCACAGCGGCAAGGAGCTAGACTCTAGCACAAGGAGGAAGACGATGGATTCCAGGGGGCAAAGGGGACATGAAGGAAGTTTGTAGAGAGATCTCAGGGACCTCCCACTCCCCTAGGGTAAGAGGGCTGAACTTGGATTTGGTCTAACAGAGCGTCAGCCTTGAACAACCAAGTTCTCCACCCAGTGTAGCTTTGCAGGAGTCAGTTAACCTTTCTGAATCTTTGTCTCATCTATCTGCAGAATGGGCATGAACTGGGCTGAGGATATGGCTCAATGGGTAGAGTGCTTATCTAGCACAAAGCCCTGACCCACAAGAACGGGTAGTGGTTGTGCAAACCTATAATATCTGTAGACCACTGGAGCTGGAGTTCAGGAGGGTCCTTGGCTATGAGGTGTGAGCCCAGCCTGGGAACAGGGGACCATGTCTCACTCACATAAGATGGGAGGAACACTGCCTACTCTCTGCTCCCAGCGACTGGGGCAGCTAAGCAAGGTCACTGACGTCAAGGGCCTGGCAGATTAAAAGTAGTACTCCCTAAATGTTTATCTTTTCCCTTCTTCCTCTTCAAACTTCTTTCCTAAGCCTCTGTCAACAAGTTTCCTTTTCCCTTCTCTGTGGAGAGGGTAAGGAGAGAGCCTAAAGGTGCTTCTCACAGGGAGTGTCTCCAGGGACTAGAAGAGGCAGAACTTGATCCCCCAAAGGCTTCTAGCCCTTGGGGGGCCCTGGAGAAACGCCCAGGGAAACTGTCAAATAGCCCTTCAGATGTACAACCTGCCAAGGGAATCAGCCAAGAAATCCATCAGCATAGGATTTGTGCAAACCCTCGGCACTGGGTGAAAGGGGAGGGTGGATTTTATTAACAACTGAGCAAGACCATGGCTTGGCAGCCACTTTGGGAGGGGAGGGATCTGACTGGCAGGTGTATGGTTTGCTTGGAGAGGAGAGGGAGTATCACCTTTGGAGCAGTCTGTACTCCCATGCAGGGCATGGGGAGGTGCTGAGTGCACGTTATCTCTCCCACCTTTTTAAGGGCCTCAAGAGCCAGACAATATTACAAACCAGGAAACCAAGGAGGGCAGAAGTTTGTTCAACGTCATGTAATTAGTAACTGGGAGGTGCAGGATTGAAATGTAGGCTTGTTTGAGTTCAGAACCCGTGCTTTGGTCTGCCAGGACACTCTTGTTCATGAAGGTTGTCCATCGTCTGTGGTCATTTTTTTAAAAGTCTATTAATTGGGGTTTGTGTGAAGTGTTGTTGTCCTGACTTCTTTATGGTCTTTTCAAATTGGAAAAGTAGGCCAAATCTTCAAAACAATATATAAAAATCTGGGGGCTGGGGAGCAGCATTTGGTAAAGTACTTGCTGTGCATATTTGAGGAACTGAGTTCAGATTCCCAGCTGCCACATAAAAGCTGGGCATAGTAGCACACATCTGTAACCTATTTCTGGGAGCAGGTGGGACTCTGGAGATTCTTAACTCTTGCCAGCTAGCCAGTCTAGCCGAACGGTGAGCTCCAGGTGCAGCAAGACAGCCTGTTTCAAATATGTTGGCCGGAGAGGAACAGAGACAGGTACTCAACACTGACTCTGGTCTCTCCATGCACATATGTACATCTGTATACACGCACGCATGAACACTGTACACTTGCACACATATACACATGCACGGGTACAGACATGCACAGATGCATGATGCACACATCACATGTGTACACACAGAATTTAACTGGGGGTTATATATAATATGCATTATAGTCATTATAGTATATATAGCTTTTTCTTTATTTTAAAATATTTTTGGTTTTGAGACCAACCTGGTCTACAAGAGCTAGTTCCAGGACAGGCTCCAAAGCTACATAGGAACCCTGTCTCGAAAAAGCCCCCCAAAAATTATTTTTGGAAGTGAGGACATAAAAACATGTCATCAAACCCTAATGGCTTTCCTTGTGCTCCATGGCAGGGGCTATGGTGCCGTTGGTGTCCTCACAGGGCCAATTTCTCAGTCTGGGCTCAGTACTTGTATTCCATATACGTGACCACAGGCACAGTGTTGACTCAAAGAACCTGAAGCCTAGCTAGAACGAGCGAGGCTGGTGGCAGGGACTAAGCTGCATCCTTACTTCCTTGAAGTCCTAGGCCCTGTACCTCCTGACAGCCCTGTATTTGGAGACTGAGCCGTAGGGTGGTTAAATTAGAACGAAAGCCTTTGGATGTGGATTCTAATTCAATCCGGTGTCCGTACATCACAGAGATGAAGACACAGGGGGTGTTGTAGAGTCACGACGGTGAAGAATCAGCAAGAGGGCAGCCATTAGCAGGCCGGCCAGCGTGCCTTAGAGGAGAGCAACCCTACTGGCGCCTTAACCTTAAATTCCAGGCTTTTAAACAGTGAGAAAAATGTCTGCTGTTTAGGACAGCCAGGCTCTGTTGCTGGCTTATTAAGCCAGGGCATAGCTATGGGGTCAGCATAAGGATGCAAGAGGACTTGGTAGGGACCAGAGCAATGACCTAGCATCCAGCAAGGAGACTAGCATCCAGCTGAGTCAGGCCTACAAACACGTACTAGATAAAGAAGAATTGAGAAGGGGGTGACACGCCTGTGCTCAGAAGAGACTTCCTAAAGGACTCAGTGGTGCTAGGAGAAAGACGGATGTCTGAGGTGTGACCATCCATTCCCCACCAGGAAGACGGCTTGGGGTTTGGGTTTCCTACCGTAGTAAACAGTCAGCGTGAAGAGTTCCCAGCAAAGGTGGCTGGCTACAGGCTGGTTTTGTTTCCTGACCCCTCCACTGGTTTCTGAGGCGCAGCCTGACGGCGGCAGGAAGAACGAGGGCAAAGACGACAACAACTGACCGTAGGTGAACCAAAGGGGGCAAAGTCGGCGTCTTTATCATTGTCCCCATTGAACTTGCAAGTGGCATAGGAACTGACAACTCCAGCTGTAGCTGTGTGGACATCTCATCTCTAGCAGGAGCTTTTGGTTAACTTGTGTTTCCTCCTTATGACCCTTGGCACATTAAAGGGTATGTTCGTAAAGAAAAGAAATTCTGATAATTAGTCTCGTGGGTTAAATAATAAATATAAACACATTGTTTTCACTTTACTAAAGTGAAATGGACTTCTCCGTACATAACCAAGTAAAGAGACATCAGCTGTCATTTAATTAAATGCTCAAACATGGGGCAAACAACAGCAGGTCCAATATAGGGCCCCTTCCACCCTACAAGCAACCGAATGATCACTAGTGACCACGTAACCAACATCAATGCAGCTGTGGCCTGAAGGCCAAGGGTAATCACCCTCTGGACTGTTGGTAGAAGACACCAGTACAAGAGCAAAGCTAGTGTGTGTGAATACACCTTTCACATGTGAAGCCCTTCACAGACCGCGCTGACTTTTGCCAATTCAAGCGCGAAAGCATATAATTCTACATTAGGGGTCAAAGGGAGCCGTTCATTTAACAGAAGTTACTGGGGAATCAGTGGCACAGAGGGCACCGTGCTTGATGCTGGAGACACGAGAGGGGACACACTCTGAACTTGAGGTGTGAGACAGCAGGGAGAACACATCTGGAAATCAAAGGGAAACAAAGACATTTGAAGCTACAAGAGGAGAGAACAAACGAGACACAGGAAGCCCAGAGGAGGAGACTTTCCGAGATAAAAGCTCCTTTGTTTTTTACCAAAAAAAAAACCCAACCTCATATGAACCTGGTATTTGAGAGAAGTAACGTCTAACTCTTATTGTCGCCAGAGAGATCTTTTCAAAATGAGACTTGAGGACCCTCTCTCTCATTGTGCCTCAGTGGCCCCTTCCCGGGGGAACTCCTGTGCAGGAGGGCAGCGCTGTTCCTTTAACTGTTTACTTGTAGAACGCGCGAATTTTTGGCAGAACTACGATGTGACTGGACTTCAAAACAGCTCTCCATCCCCTCCTTTCCTATGAGTTCAGACATTCTGTGGAGTGAGGTTTATGGCAGTCTCTCTCATGGAGCATGGCAGGGAGAAGAGCCTGGGCTTGGAGTCCATTGATGAAAGTTCAAGTTCTGACTTCACGTTTACCTAACCCTGAGACCTTGAACAAGCTTTTGAACTCCCCCCAATTTCAGTTTGCTAATCTACAAACTGAGAATGATAAAGATAACAATGCTATCCACTAGAAAGGATTGAGGTGAGAATTTCAAATTCATCAGAAATTATCAGCAGATTTTTCCTGATTATTAAATATTTAGCAAATATGGATATCATATTTATAATTCTCATAATAACCAACAAAAAACGTCTAGACCTTTCTCATTGCTCCATGTACTGGGGGCAGGGTCACAGCCTCTCATTCTTCTCTTAGTATGTTCACTCAATTGATCCATGAAGGAGTGAGTCAGGATTATCGCCGCTTTTTCAGCAGGAAAGATTAGAGATGGGTCGCACTGAGGAACCCACACTGAGGAGCCCAGAACCAGCCTCTCAAGTACGGACAACTCAGGGGATAAAGTGAAACAGAGGACATTCCAGAAGGAAGCCCACTCTATGCCTGACTAAAAGAAAGGCTGCCCCTTTAATTTAACCCTAGCCTGTCTAATAAAAGATAATTCTTCAATTTTGGGGTGTGTGTGTGTGCCTTAACTACAATGCCTTAAAAAACTGCAATGTCTTTTTGCAGGGGAAGAATAATGACTGAAGGGTGTTGAAAGGATGGCTGTGTGAAGCAAACAAACTTCCATGCCACGTTTGATAAGCATGTACTCAAATACTTGGCGTTTGTATTTCAGAAAGCAGGTTTGGGAGAATGACGGTCTACACACTGCTGAAGAGAGGGCAAGGATGTATCTACCCTGGTTTGAGACAGCAGCATCAATGAACGCGGTCTCACCTGGTGATTTGGAGAGGCATTGCCCTAGTTAGAGACAGTCTGTGGCATGCAGGAGAGGAAACCAGAAGGGGTATGAAAGGCTCAAGTTCAAGTCCTCTGTCTACCCTCCCAGAGGTCGCCTGTCATGTGTATTTCCCTTCCGTATGTCCGGTGTGTCCCATCTCTAAAATAATGAGATCCCTGATGCCTGCCTTTTTCACTGCAAGGACCACGTTTTCCACAGCTTGCCACCCCCCCCTTTCTTCCCTGCAAGACTTTGCCTACTTAACAACCCAGATTGGGAAACTTATTAATAAGCCTGTGAAATGGGTACCGGAAGCAGACACATTATCTGGGAGGCAAATTAGCCTTAGGAGGGCAATTCCAACCCAGCAGCAGAGACTATCCCAATAATAATTCAGACTATGCTAACTACAATCATTTATTAGAAGTTTACTCTGCACCAGGCACTCTCTGCATGCATTGCCTAGCAACCTTCTTATTGAGTAGTAGGGGATCGCTATGTGTTTTTTTCCATTTCACAGATGGGGAGACTGAGGTTAAGTTTGTCTAAAGCTACAAAGTTGGTAAGGTACGACTTCATTAGCTCAAGCTCATCCCTGGTAAACTCAATGGGCTCTCATTTCTGACGAAATGATGCCACTGTGGCTGAGGGTGTAACTGAGTGGTAAAGTCCTTGGCTGGCGTAAAAGTCCACGGGTTCAGTGCCAAGAGAAGAGAAGCTGAGGAATGTTCCCTGTCTAGAGCTCAAATTGTGAAGTTAGGGAAGGCACGGAGCGTTGAATCATCTCCAAAATTCCACTAAAGCTGTGGCTCAAACTCAAAATAGAAAAAGCATCTGGAACACACCTTGCCAACAAGGTGGACAGAAGGACCACCCCACTCAAAATACTTCGATTCCACATTTCTTCCTTTTTTAAGTTCTCTACTGCCCCCCCCCTTCCTTTTCTCTACTGGATGATTTTAGCTGCAATTACTTAAATTAGTTTCCTCTTTCTGCTGTAACAAATTAGCAGCCATGTAAAGATGCCGTGGAACAGATATTTATCATCTTATGGTTTCAGGGTGTCTACATCCAAAATAGTCCTCTCTTGGCTAACATCTAGTTTTCGGCAAGGACTGCATGGCTTAGGAGATGCTCAGCTGAATCCGTTTCCTTGAGCTTTCCCAGATGGCAGAGGCGTTGTAGAGTTCTTAGCCGTGGCTGCCTCCACCCTCGAGGTCTTGGTGTTACGACCTGCATGTCTTTGGGTTCCCTATCCTTCTTAGCATACAGCTTAAGTTAAATTCACACATGGTGAAATACCATGATATTAAACCTACTGCAATATCAAGGCTCTTAGGCACACGTAGGCTTCCTTGGGTTGCAGTGTTAGGATGCTCCGTCGGAGTCCCCACACCCGGACGGTGTTTACTGTCTGTGCCCAACAAATGCTGACCTAATGAACAAAGATCATTTTTCTCATTTGACTTGTCCGGATTTCCATGTTTCAACGAATTTCAAAACCACGGAGAGTCTCTTATATGTCATTTAGTTTTCACCATGGCTAACATTAGTCTTTATAATAAACACCCTTTCTTTAGGTCACTTCGACTCTGTTTAATTCCTTCAGTGTGTGATGTGATGGAAGTTGCTTGCTGTTACAACAAAACACTGAAAGAAACCAACATGGAAGAGGCAAAGGTTTATTCGGCTTCTATTTCCAAGTCATAGTCCGTCTTGGAGCGGGGGTCAGTGCAGGAACGTAAGCAGGAGTGTGGAGGCTGTGACTGCAGTAGAGACCACGAAGGGATGCTGTTGGCTGGTTTGCTCCCTTGGCTTTGCACACAGTCCCGCCCTATCTCCCAGGGGATGGTATAGCTCACAGTAGGCTAAGCACTCCCCCGTCAATTAGCAAATAAGAAAAAGCCCCACAGGTCTGGGCATGAACCTATGCTGGATTTCCCCGCTGGATCCTGGTGGCTTTGAGAATGCCTGACAGCACATGGGTATCGGAGCCTTTCAAAACACCACTGTCCGAGAACCAGACTGAAACTCTCCATCCTTTCAAGCACACAGAAGACGAAAATGTCCTAATATCTGAAGGCAAACAAAAGTAAGTGCCCTACCCCTTCTGGGGACAAAGTCTCTCTCTGAAGTACAGGGGGGTCATGGGGATGCCGTGTCTCTGGTTGAGAAAATCACGTGGGATGAGAGATGAGTTTAGACGTAAGGTATTCAGTCTGATCCTTGGCAGTAACAAGGCTCAGTCAGTCTGTGATTAGGACAAGGTCACAGGACTAGGGAGAGAAAGGGACAGAGGTAAAAATCCAGGTCTGCCTTTCCCTCATACCCCATGCTGTACTATGACAGGATTGGAAGAGCCTTCCATGAGTGAGCAAGCGAGTGTGACTGGGTGAGTGAGTGAGCCAGTGAGAGCCCAGGTCAGCAGGGACAGCACTTTCCCCAAGACTGTCCAGGAATGGGCAAGTCTGCCAGGCCTGTGCTCTCTTCATTCTGGAGCTTGGTGGCTCCTCTCAGGAGGTGGGAGGCTCTCTGGTTCCAGGGAGTAGCAGGTGTTAATGCTGTGTCATTCCTCCACAGCCCTTCCCACCAGGCAGCCCATGTGGTTTGTCTGAGGCCAGCAGACACCTGACTGGGCAAATCTTGTGTACCACCCTGCAGTCACACAGCTGTCCCTCGTCCCTTTCTTTCTCCTCTATCCTTCCGTTTGCCTGAGGTTTCCTTGTAAGCCATCGGCAGTGCAGTGCAGGAGAAGGTGGAGGCAGGATAGGACGGTGGAAAGAGTAGGAACTTCCCATGTGATGACAATGCACTACCCAGGGTACCAGTCAGCACACATGCTGACATTTATCACCAGGGAAACACACATGCCCATGGACCACACTATGCCTCCTCCAAACTCAAACTCATTGCCTATTCTGAAGGGTGATGTTATTTGGAAATAGGGACTTTGGGAAGTAATTATTTAATCAGACCATGAGGCTGGAATTGATAAGATGAGATTAGTGGCTTTGTAAGAGGTAGAGAAGAAGAGACAGATCTCCCTATCTCTGCCACCCGAAAGAGAAAAAGAAGGCTGCACTCAGGTCAGGAAGAGAGCACTGGAAAAACTGACTGGATCACCACCTTGACCTTGGCCTTCCAGCTTTCAGAACCTTAAAGGGTATGTTTATTTGTTAATTCACCAGTTGGTGGCACTTTACTATACAGTGACCTAGGAGGACCAGTGCACCATGAGAAACTCGTTCCATATTTTGTTTTTGTTCTTGTTTTTTGAGATAGGGTTTCTCTGTGTAGCTCTGGCTGTCCTAGAACTTGTTCAGTAGACCAGGCTGGCCTCAAACGCACAGAGATCCGCCTGCCTCTGCCTCCCAAGTGCAGGGACTAAAGGGTTGCATCACCACCTGGCCCCCATTTCATCTACTAACAGAAACAAGGCACAGTTGCTTTTTCCATTCTGCAGAAGAAAGGCGCCAGAAACAGCTACCAGGACAGCCATGACTAAGCTCTTGGCTTGCAGGACAACATCGGTCCATCCCAGGTCACTCCAGGATGGCCCTGACATTCCTGATGTTCAGAATAGGACTCTATCCATGCAGGGGCACCCATCTCCCTTGCTTCAGTTTGGTTGGAGCTGTGCTCCAAGGCCCTCTTGGGAGCACACTGCTTGAAGTTTCCTCAGTCATCAAGAAAGAACCCTTGGCTTTGGGTTCTGACTCTGTCTCCTTGTCGAATTTTCTCATCTGTGCAATAGAGACAATAATGGCACAGATTTCATATTGCCAATGTGGGGATCACATTATAAAGTGAGATGCGAAAAACGGCAGCTATGCCAGTGCATAGCTGGACCTTTCTGTTGGACGGGAACGGACTGTAAGGTGCCTCTAGACCCTCCGCAGGCTTGCCCTGTCTTTTCTTGCTCGCAGCAATGGTGGCACCATTTTTGAGACCCAGGCTAACTGAGGTTGACTCCTACGTTTTTCTGACGCCATTCAGAGGGTATTTTAGTGAACTTGGGAGCGATGACAGCAACGATTCTAAACAGTGAGTGCCCACTGCATGGACATGCACCATACTAAATGCACCATCCTAGCCCTGCCTGCAGTCCACAGATTGAGAAGTAATTTGCATCTCTTTTCAAGAAGAGAAAAGCAGAAGGTCAAAGAAGTTAAGGAATTCATTCAAAACTCTGGGAAAGAAGTGGTTAAATCTGACATCTACTCACATCGTAGCCAATAAACCAAGTCACAGATTTCAAACTACCCCTGATGGGAGCCAGACCGGGGATCTAATCGATGCCATGGCAGCTGTAAACTGGAACTCTCTTATCCCAATTAATCAGGGTAGCCACGTACAAGCTTTAGTTCATATAGTCATGGGGGGGGGAGGTGAAGACAGAAAATCATACTTTTTGGTTTAATGTAATATAAAATATCCCAACATTGAAAAAATGATTCATGGTTTAACTCCTAACCGAGACGTCTGTTCCTTCAGGGCACATTTGAGTTACGGTGCTAAGGTTGATAGTCTATCCCGCCTCTCCTGCTCAGATTATTGGTGCTGCTGCTCGTTACCCAGAAAGCTTTGCTTCCATTCTCAGTGTCTGTGCAGCTAGTGATGCTGAGTGTGTGGTCATCATCAGCGGGACTGGTGGAAAGCCTCATGCTAGAAGCCAAGGATATCTGTGGGTGAGGAGGAGGAAGGGCTTCTATGGTGACACACAGAGGAGGAGCCAGGGAGCCTTGGGCAGTGGGAGCCTAGTGCGGCCACTGACATCTGCTCTCTTCCATGGAGCCTTTCCCCAAGTGCACCAGGAGAGCCGCCCTTGCTCTGAAACCCCCAAGCCAACTGCCTTTCACAACTTTCCAGCCGAGGATCAGTCGCAGGCAAAGGTCTCGTTTTCAGTACTTTCCTGATCCTGCCTGCTGAGCCATTTAACCTCATGTGCCCTGGCAGAAGGAAGCGGACGGCTGACCATGTTCTTCATGAGAAGCATTCCTGTGTCACAAAAGGAGCCGAGGTCTCTGTCTGTGCACAGTGAGGACCATACATGGGAGAGCTCACACACAGAGACATCTGTTACCCTCCCAGGATCTTTGTTTTTCCTCAGTGGGGGATGTGTCTTAGAGAGATTGTGAAGCCTGCTCATGCCACTCACACACATGCCCAGGCTGTCTGGATTTCTGAGCTGGTCTTCTGAGGTGGGTATGGACACAGTGTTGCTTTTGCTCTTGCCTTGACAGGAATGGCAAGCCTTCATCCCTCAAACTGAGGCCAGTGATACAGTAGCCATGTCCTGACCACCCTGCCAGAATAGGGAGCAGGATCAGCACCAAACCAGAGACCCATAGTCCACATCATTAATAGCCCACACTGCCCACAGTCCATGAGCTTCTCTGGTAGCTTGGAGAAGCCAGAGGGTTATTATCAACTAAGTATAGAGCCACACCTCACACCAGCTCACACCACACCCCCCACACAACCCCCAAGTCTTGGAGCCATTTTGTGATTGCATTGCTAGGTTACACAGTTCACTTTTTGCATCAGCTGATTTTATGGTTTCACTTTCCATCTCTTCCTTCCCCCTCCTCCCCATGTCCTTTGTGCTGCTATCTCTTTCTCTCCCTTCCCTCCCCTTCCTCTCTTTCACTTTCTTTGTTTGATCACTTTACTCCATACTGGTCTCTTGTGACCCAGGCTAGCCTCTAATTCATTATGATGGTGAAGTTGTCTTTAAACACTGAGGTCCTCCTGCCTCCACCTCTCAAGTGTTGGCACCACTGGAGGACTGTGCCACCATTCTCGGAGTTCTTAAAAAGTGTTGATTTATTTGTGTGCATACGTGCTCTGGAAAGTGTGAGCTGATCAGAGGACAACTTGCAGGAATCAGTCATTTTCTTCCCCTCTGGGGGTCTTGGGAATTGAACTCAGGTCTTCTCAGTGGGTGGGTAGTGCCTTTACATGTTGAGTCATTTCACTGACCCTCTCGGGGTTTTACAATAATTTTTGCCTGGCACCATGCTTGAGAGCCTGAAGGTGTCACAAAAATTGAATTCGGCAGAATCCCTGCCTTAGAGCAGTGTGAATTTTTCTGTGGAAATGGAAGGACCTAGCACAGGTCACTGGCAGGTCACCCAGCAAGTCGGCTTGAAGGAAATTCTGGCTTAAAGTGCAGATTGGGCCACAGGAAATTTGAGTACCACAGTCCAGTAGAGCCATGAAGAGCCATACTTTCCACTTCTTCACTGATCTCTCAAGATATAAATCTTTTCTGACTTCTGCCCCTGGATCTTATAATATATAATCTTTTTTATTGCTTTTATTGAACTATGCATTTTTCTCCACTTCCCTCCCTTTCCCCCCTCCCCTTTTACCCTCTTCCATGGTCCCCACACTCTCAATTTCTCCTTAAAGACTACAAACATCATTCCTAGGAGAGAGACAATGTATCTAATAAGTGTAGTAGTTTAAAGGGACAGCAATTCTCAGAGCTGCTCATTTTCCAAAGACACACAGTGACATCTTACATGTTTGACTGGGAATTGGCTACCTCTCCATCTGGGTTCTGGCTCTTTTCTCCTTGAAGTTGGGTGAGTTTGGAGGATGTCTATGGGGGAATGAGAGAGTCTATACTACAGGAAGGAGACTCCAGATTCTTGCTCCAAACAATAATTGGATCCGCTGCACAGATGTGTGTATGGAACCGTAACCCTAATCAAAACCCTAATCTTAACCCTAGCCCTAACCCTAGCCCTAGCCCTAACCTTAGCCCTAACTCTAACCTTAGCCCTAATCCTAACCCTAGCCCTAACCCTAAAGATGTTCCCAGTTGTTCCCAGCCTCTGCTTTCCCAGAGGTAGACCCAGTCGTGGAGGAGAGAACTAGTCATTTTTGTTGCTCTTCCCGAATTCCTGACCTACAAATTGTTTTAAGCTAGAAAAATCAGAGCAATATATTATGTAGCAGGATTTTTAATAAAACCACGAATACAGTAAATAGTAGACAGAAGGGGTAGCAGGATTTGTGATTAGAGAAATTCCTATTATATATATCCCCTACAGTGCCCTGCTAGGGCCAGCAGCTCTTGGAGACTCTGCCCCTGAGGTTTATACCCCGTCCATCACCCTTCCCGCCAATGGGGATTCAGCCCCTGTGCTGCCCTCCAGCTCCTTTGGTGTCAGTGGGACAGAAGACAGTCGGAGGATGCAAGCTTAAGTGGCTCCTGAGTCACCACAGCAGTGGCGGGTCAGCTTTCTGACCACTGGGAGGTGGGTATGGAGGAGGGGACAGGAGATGCCTTGGTAGGAGTGGCTGTCTCGCCTGGGTGAGGGCAGCTCCTTAATCTCTGATCTCCGCTGCCTTTACATACTGGCCCGACAGAGGTCAGCAGACTGGACACATTCTTTGTTGCGATTAAACCAAGCCCTTAAGGGCTTAGAATTGCTTTAAGCCTGATTAACTCCCGAGGAGACAGAAACATTTACATTTGGGGACAGAAGAATAAGATGTTTAATCGCCTCTTAGAAACAAATGCTTTCCTTGTTACTCAAAGCCAGGCCCCTGTTCTCACCCTCTTTCTCTTCTGTTTTGTTCTCAAGCTACTGGCTTTCTCCCCTCTTTCTTTTCACGCTTCTAGATTGTTCAGCATTCTTGCCCTTTCTTTAAAATTTAAAAACTTTTAAATCTGAGTGAGCAGATTTAACCTCCGAGTCATCTCTCCAGCCCCCTTCTTACCCAAATTTCTCACTGTCTGTGTCTCCATGTCTCTGTTGTCCCTCTTTGAATACTTTCTCGCTTTGGTATCTTTCACTTTCCTGCTTCTTTGCTCCTGAAGGGTGAATCACACAAGGGCCTTTGAAGCAGACAGTGGTGTGGTCCTCAAACACTTTCTAAAAAAGGGGTCCGAATTCTGGAATCCTTGACGTTGGCTTGGCTTATGTTCTGAGCAGTGGTGGGGGAGGTACCCAGCCATGTGTCTCAAATCTAATAAGCCCTTGTCGGCGGGAGGCCTGGTGGAAGCCATGCTGGGTTTGAAATTCCATCACAGATGGCTCCCAAACTTTTGGTGATAATCTCAGCGCAATGAATGAGGGTGATCAAGCCTCTCTCTGGATCTTGGCGAAGAACCTTGTACTTAGGGGTAAAGATCTCATCTCCTACCGGCCGTTAGGCAGTCACTTCATCTCTGAGCATGTTCTTCACCCTTAAAATGGATAGCGGCCATCATCGTGCCTTTCTCAGGGGACTATTATGAGACGCATACAAGCTAATGAATGAGAAAGCATTTTGCAAAGTATAGCGTGCTGTACAAATTTAAACCCTTTTTATTATTGTTGCTATCATGATCATAATTTTTATGTTGTGCTAATGCTATTCTTATAACTCATCAGTATTAAAAAGAAGCTCTGAGCGGGAATGCAATCTTGCTTCTCCCTCATGTGTGGATTTAGGGCGTCCTTGGGAATAAATTGCTATTTCAAGGGGCTTTATCAAGTCTCCTGTTTCCTCTCTAGTCTGCTCAGCTTTGTTTGCGGAAGGGCCAGGAAAGCTGAGTTTTTCCCCCAGGCCTGGTCTAGCAGCTTCCCGTGGTGGTGGCGTATTGCCTCCGGTACTCATTCCAGCTCCAGGCAGTTTCTCCTCGTCTCTCCATCTGCCTGCTGTCGAGTGAGCACAGCCTCAATCTCCGTCCACGACACAGAGTACCTTCTCCCTAGCTCACCCAGAACACAGATGACCTGTTCTCAGGTCCTGCCTCCTCCCCTCCTTTCCAGCTTCCGCTACCCTCGGCTTCAGCCTCTTGGGCTCCCCCGTGTGGCAGGTCATGGCCACGCCTGCCTCATGACCCTGGAGGAAGGCCTCCATCACTGAAAGCCAAGCAGCCCTGACCATTGGCTTCTCCATCTTTCCGAGCTGAGACCACTCACTCTCCTGACTTTCACTGCAGCTAGGAGGAGCAAGGGTAGTTACTCATGCCTGGCTATCAAGCCAGTCATCATCCTTGTTCTAAGCTGAGTTGGCATTCTCTCCGATCTGCAAGCCTGGATCAGAGCACCTCCCAGAGAGAGAAGCTTACACAGCAAGGGCGGGTGTAGAAAAGAACTCTCTGTTCCACCCTCCTTCAAGGCTTCACTGCCAGCCCTGTGATAACCCACCCACACTTACCCTGGCCACGTCCTGATGCTCCCGGCTTCCCACTTTTGCTTCACCCACTCCTGCATCTCCCTCTCTGACCCTCGGGAGAGCCGCAGGCCTCTCAAACCCACCATGCGCTGCCCGTCGGTGATGACTCCTAGGGGATCTGTCAGTGCGTTTTACAGATGAGGAAATGCTGGACAAGGGTCCAGGAAGTGAAACACCTTGCCTAAGGTCAAGCAAAGCGGGAGGTCACGCAATCATCAGGGCTGCTTCCTTCAGGCTCTCGCCCACTCATTCTTGGCTCCGTCCCCATGGACCTCAGGCTGGGATGGGGCAGAAAATCCCATAAACAGATCTTTGCCACAGATCATGGTCATCATGGCATAGGAATACATTCAGAGCTCCAAAATCACAGAAGGACTAGATATTATTTTGCCTGAAGAGCTGATTGACAGTGGTGGTAGTGGCTTGTGTGTGTGTATGTGTGTGTGTGTAAAGGGGGCTGCTGTGAAGCAACACCATAGAGATCTTTCCAGAAGTCAGAAACTCTAAAGAGTAAATACAAATGTTTTGCACCGTTGCTACCACAACCCTGCCTATAACCGACATTGCTAATCAGCCTTGACCGATGACCCCACCAGGATCTGCAGTGCCAACCATCCCCCGGTTGCTCCTTTGAAGAACTGGGACTCCCTGGATTGTCCTCATGTGACACCAAAAGTAACTATCACCTCGTGTCACCACTCAGGTCACCCTGCCAGTGAGGTGGTCATGACTATTGTCATTTCAGAGAAGAACCTGCAGTCAGGAATATCCCTTCCTTAGCAAGGTCACACAGCCAGGGAGCTAAGAGGGTTCAGCAGGGAGCTCCAGCATGCCTCCCCTCGGAGCCTATGGCTTCTTTTCTTTTCCTCTCCTCAATCACTGTAAAGTGTTTCAGCATTGAAAGAGGCTAGATGCCTGTGTATGTGCTGACTGGACTCTCCAGTGAGGACGTGTCGCCAAGCCTACCTTATTTTTGCGGAATGCCACGGTGCCCTGCCTCACACATAAATAAAAGGGATTTAATAAAGCAGTTGAGCAATGTTCAACATTTCTCAATGAAGCAGGCTCTTAGTGGAGTTTTAAAAAGAATTTTTTTTATAAATTGAAATTGTGTCTTCAGGTATTTCGGCTCT
Source organism: Chionomys nivalis (assembly GCF_950005125.1). Lineage (NCBI taxonomy): Eukaryota > Metazoa > Chordata > Mammalia > Rodentia > Cricetidae > Chionomys > Chionomys nivalis. The sequence continues at coordinate 3,756,821 of NC_080108.1, forward strand.
CGCAGCCAAGGAGAGTCTGCGGCTCACAGACTTGCTTGTCTGAGGAGTAATTTAATGCCACTGCCATAGATCTCGATTTCTCTTTTTACCTTTAATCAATTTTAACAAGCCAGATGGTCATTGCAAATGGCTTCTCTAGCGTCTCCCTTTTCTGCCTCTACTGTGCTAGGGGATTTATTGGAATGAGGTTCCTGGAACGATCTCATCACTTCCCATTCTGGGCTCTTCCTGCCGCCGCCATTCAGGGCAGTCTCCAGCATCCACAACTGCTCTGTCTCTGGCTCCTCAAATGGAAGAAGTGCCTGTGCCCTGCCCGGACCTGCCCGTCAATCCCCGGGAGAACAGAAACACACACATGCCTTGCATTAGTTATTGATGTTGTGATTTCTAATTAGGCAGCATTGCTCATCTATAATCTATGCATCAGGAATAAGTATGGCTGTGGCGGTCACAGTTACCCAGCACTTTTCTTCTTTATAATCTTTAATACCTACAGTATTGGAACTGTATTCACTTTTATAGATATGACCACAAAAAATCAGAAAACTGAAGCACTTTGTGCCCAAGTTGCACAGTTAATTTTAAGGCTGAGGGTCCATTCTGATCACCAATCCTCTTTATTAGAATGTATTCGTATAGTGTTTAGGAAGTGAAAATAGGTTGCAGTTTCACTAAAACTCCCAGCCATCAATCCCTGTATTCCATAAATATTTATTGATCACTTACCATGTGCTAGGATTTATGCTGGGTTCCGGGGAGACAGCAGTGAATGAGATAAAAAAAAAATCCTTGTCTCATGAGGCTTAGCATGGAAAGGGGATGGATGAGAAAGAAGGCTACGCAGGCTGAATAATGGCTCCTGTCAAAGACCTCCCCATCCTTATCCCTGGAATCTCTGAAAGCTACCTGACACTTCACAGATGTGATTAAGTCGTGCCTTTGAAATGGAGAATTAACCTGGATTAACCAGGTGGGCCCAATGTGATGAAAAGAGTCTTTAGAAAAGGGTGCAGAAGGCTCTCCAGCACAAAGAAGGTAGATCCATGGAAACCGGGGTCAAAGAGCTGTGAGTGACAGCTCTGAAATGGGAGAGGTCAGAGGTCAGAGAAGAAAAGCACCCCCCATACTAGATGGTGGGTGGGCAGAGGAAGTGAGCTTCTCTATCCCTGAGCCTCGGCCTAGAATGCAGCCCTGCCCACCCATGTCAGACTCCCCACCTGGGAAAGTCTCTGGGAGTGACTTCCGGCTGCCTGAAGGCAGTTGGGGGTAATTTTTACAGATTATGATCCAAACTGAGAATAAAGGGGAAATCCCACTGAGAAAACAACTCCGGAAGGCTCTGTGAGCAAAGGGTTAGAGAACCAGGGCAAGAAGGACATTCCAGGCAGAGGGAAGGGCAGGTCCCAAGGCCCAGAACGTGGGGTATAAAAAGAGCCACTGTGGCCAGTCTTCGGCAAGAGCAGAGTGGGGGAGATGGGTGTGGAGTGGGGGAGAGACGTGCGGAGTGGGGTGCTGTCAAGTGAGGCTGGACAGTTACTCCGGAGTCAGAGATTATAGTGTCCTTTAGACCACAGTGAGGGGTGTCTGGTGTTTAAAATCAAAGAGGAGCCACTGGAGAATGTTAGTGTCTCTCCTCTCTCTCTCTCTCTCTCTCTCTCTCTCTCTCTCTCTCTCTCTCTCTCTCTCTGGGTGTGTGTGTGTGTGTGAGAGAGAGTTGCCATTGCTTTGGTCAAGCATCCACGAAGAAGAACCTTCCTTGGGACAAACAGAAAACTTAGAGGCAAGCAAGACCAACATGTCCTCCACAAAAATGCACCTGTGTTCTGCCACATTCCTAGAACAAGCTCAGCCTTCGGTGGGAAGCAAGAGCTCCTCTTTCTGCTGACCTAGCTCTCTAACTCCTCAGGGCAGGGCCCCTGAGTGTGCAGTGAGCAGACAGTGAGCAGACAGTGCTGTAGCCTCCAGCAGGATTTATGGTGGTGAGGGCCGACCCCCTACATGGAGGCACTCAGCACTGCTGTATGACCGAACTTGAAATGCTCCTGCCCAGGGGTGGAACTTTCCACCTGAGGCACTCTGTGACACTCTGGCTCATTATCTAAATGCAGCTTTAGACAGTAGGCTGTGTGAAGCAAGGGACCACCTGTACTTTAAATCTGTAGCTCCAGACTAGCGTAGAGTCAGGGCTCAGTAGGGTCAGGGTGAAAGCAGGGTTACGTGGGAGAGAGGAACACCACCAGGACCAATAAGTTAGATCTGGTGTTTGGTAGGAATCGGAAATGGGAAGAGTACTAACAAACAGGAAAATTAAAATTATTAAAATACCTCTCCATGGTTCTATTCTAATTACTGTTCTGAAGACAAGGCTTTGTTCTCAGGCAGCTGATACCAGGGAGCAACATCAACACCAGAGAAGTCTTTCCACCCTAGAAAGCCTTAGCTAGATGCCCAAAAGCAGCCAAACAGAGTGTGTGGGGACACACAAAAGGCACACACACACATCCAAACACCATCCAGTCACTTAGTTCCCCGCACATGTTATGGTGATTAGAATGTGAAGTATCCTCCACAGGCTCCTGTGTTTGAACATTGATCCCCAACAGGTGGCACTGTTTTGGAAGGTTGTGGGATGTTGAGGAGGTGGAGCCATGCTGGAGGAAGTAGGTCACAGAGGGCAGGCCCTGAGGTTCCACAACCTAGCCTCACTTCCTGTTTACTCTGTTTTCTGACTGGGGGTTCAGTGTGACCAACCTGTCTCTGCTTCCTGTTGCCACACTTTTCCTTTAGGGAATGGAATGTGTCCCCTAAAACTGTAAGCCAAAAGAAACCTTTCCCTCCTTAAATTGCTTCTTGTCAGGTATTTTGTTATAGTAATGAGAAAAGTTAAAAAAAATACACATGCTAATATCCACAACTGTGCACATCTGGCTTTCTAATGACCCGCCTAATTGCAGAAGACGGTTCTACCATCTCACGTTTCTACGAGCAGGTCCAAGCGGTAGGGCTTTCCCAGACCGAAGTGCCATGGTTATTATTCTGTTTAGCCATTAAAATAGTTTAAACGATGCTACCTTTCATGATTGGGCATCTATGAGATTTTTAAAGTTGTGTTTCACTGGAGAAGTTTGAGAGTATTGTGGCCCTAGCTCTATTCTCTGCTAAATTCTGTGAATTTGCATATCTCAGTGATTTTTTTCGGAACACATATGGGGTAAGATAGAAGAACTGACTGTACTTTCCTCTGTCAGCAACACCAAGAAAACAAGAAAACAGACAGTCATTAGCGAGAAATTGAAATCAAACCAGTGCGCACGGAGGATGATTCATGACATCCTTCTGGTGGATAGGACACTCATTATTCATTCATTTTCCGGCTACTCCTTCATTCTGTTGCTTACTCTCAAGCTACCCCTCCAGTGCCTACTGGATGTCAGTTCCCAACATAGGTTCTGTTGAAGCAGCAAAGAACAAAAACAGAGTCTCAGAAAAGCTTAGGGTTGGGGGGTGGATGTGATGATTCATACCCGTAATCCCAGTCCTTGGGAGCAGGAAGAGGAGGGTTGTGAGTTCAAGGCCAGTTTGGGCTCCTTAGTGAGGCCCTGTCTCATATAAAAATCTTCAAGTTGGAAGAAGATTGTGTACATATATTTCGTCACTGCAGGCTTGCAGGTTTTCCTCTAGAACTATCAGTGTGCTTACTATACAGTACTTACTTCCTACTATCAATGTACCATTGTACTCGATGCTTTCAGTGGCCCAGCAGTCACTGGTAGCTACCATCAGTGTGTAAGGGAGACAGACTACCTAGTCCTCTCAGTTTCTGGATGAGGATTGTGGGATCTAGCAGGAGGTGGTGGAGAGAGCTATGTAACTCCAGCCTTGGTCGTGAATACTGCCACTGACTTCTGGGGAAGAATATTGAGTCTTCGTGTTTGGAAGAGGGTGGAGGATGGCTTACTTCATTGGAGTCAGTCTCAAAGGGGGAAAAATAAAACCTATCTGAAGAGCTGTCACTAGGATCCATGGTAGTGGGGAAACCTGTATTTATTCAAGAAGATACCTGGGAGGCCACTTCATTTCATGGGATAAGAGGAAGATGAGCACCAGGCTAAAAGGACACCGAGTTACCCTGTGTGAGGTTGCGGTGTAGGCTAGAGAGGTGAAGGGTGAAGGGTGGGTGTAAAGTGATGGTACCAGACTGCCCATCCGGGGGGTCCTATGGGTCAGATTATCAGGCTCCCATAGGTCGGGGGGACCCTCTGTATTTTTTTACATTATCTGCATCTTTGTACTGTAGACTTAATATTAACCAACCTGCCACAAAATCATTTGCATCCTTTAGGGGAAGATCAATATTCAAAGCTATGTTCCCACCTGGGGTGAACTAGCAGACAAGAGTAGGGAGTGGACCGAGGAAGGATATGAGTACAGGATGATGGACAGTACCTCCTGCTTTCCTTGGTCAACCACGGGAACTTACAGGCCACTGGGGTGGGCAATCAGAAGAAAGTGTGAATTTGTATGGCTTCTGAGGGCTTACAGAATCTGAGCAGGGCTCAGGTGTAGATTAGGGGTATCCAAAAATCCCTCAAAGATTAAGAAACTTCAGATGACCTCAAGAGCAAGGGCCTTCAAGTTAGGACAAGCAGGCTGAAGTCCCTCTTGGTCATTTCCCTGGACCTGCCTGCACCTACTTCATCTGCAGCATGTGGGTGGAGGGTTACTGAATCATAGAGAACACCCAGTGCAGTGCCTGGCATAGTCTTCCAGCCATCAGCAGTGCTTGCTATGCCTCCAGTACCAGAGTGTGACATTACTACTCCAGCCTGAGCACTGTGGGGAAAGCAGACCTGCTGGGGAGCCTAAGCCAAGAGATAAAGGAGCGAAAAGACTACGCCAGGCACTAAGGGGACTGCTCACGAGATGTCCAGTGATCAAGACCAAGACCAGGCATGAGTTAGGAAGGGCTACTTTGCTAGAATTTGGATCCAGAATGTTCCAAAGTCTTTTGTGTCAAAGACTTGGTTCCCAACTGTTGGTGTTACTGGGAAGTTGTGGAGGAGATGGAAACTTTAGGTGGCAAAAGGACCAGAGGGAAAGGGAGGCCACTTAGGGTGTATTTTGGGAGCCCAGTCCTTCTGTTTCTCTTTTCTCCCCAGTTACATGAGATGAGCGTTTTCTTGCTCCCTGCCATGATTTACATCTTGTTCTCAGTCCTAAAGTCAATTGGCCAAGGTGACCATGGACTAAAACATCTCAATCCGTGAGGAAAAATATAAACCTTTCCTCCCCTCAAGCTGATCATCTTAGTGTTTTCTTACAGTGATGGGAAGTTAACTGCATACGCTCCTTCCTTCGAAGGCTTTAGGTTCCGGTTCCACTTGCTACCCTGGCCTGAATACCATCGACCACTGTTCAGTTGTGCATCTAGAAGATGCAGACACAGGAAGCTGTTACAGCTGTGTTTGTTAGTATTCTACCACATCTTTCATACCCCTGTTGTTCTGGCTCTTGGTTTGAAAGAAAGGATGTCCTTCATCCCTTCTTTCATTCTCTCCCTCTTGGCTCCAGCTGCATCCCTTTGGTGACCTGGTCCCTCTACCTCACTCATTTATGGACCACCTCCTGCAGGCAGGGTCCTGGCCATTCCATGTTGGCCAGGAGACCACTCAGCTGGACCAGGAACCTCCTTTTGGGTTCAGAAACAGGCTCCACTGAGATAAGCCACTGCCGTAATTGTCAACAGCCATCAGAAGGCAGCAGATGCTCACTGGCCATAAAGGGCGCAAGTCCTTGCTGAGGGAGCTGGCTTGGCTGCAGAGACCTTGTGTGCTATTTTTAGTGCCTGGACACAAAGGTAGCAGAAGAAAATGCCAAGCTGGAAGGCTGCCTGCCCACTGAGGGCTGGGCTCCAAGGGTCCTGCCTGTGACTTTCAACTCCCGCTCTTTGTTGTTGTTCTCTCTCTCTCTCTCTCTCTCTCTCTCTCTCTCTCTTTCTCTAGGATGAGGCTTCTAGGCCTGGCTGATGGGTACAGCTCTCCCTCTAGGGAGCAGAGTCACCCGAGAGGGTGCCAATCACTGGGCTGTTGGAGTAAGTCCTCTACTCAAAGTTAACGCCTTGCACCAGGGTTCCTCAACTCCAATGCCACTTCTACTTAATGGGTGAAGAATCTGGGCCTTGGAAGTGGGAGGGATTCCCATGAACTCAATTTCCTGAGGAGAATTCTCCCCCTTTTAGTGTTTGCTGCCACTTTCTTTAGAATGTGGATCAGGGTCCCTGCCTCCTGTTTCACCCTAGTTATTCAAACTTAGAAGAGCAAATCACCCTCTCTGAGTCCTATTTCCCATTCTGTGAAGTGGCAACAAGAGGCTGTCACTCCAGGATGGCTGGAAACTAAAGGTGAGGAAGTTGAGAAGGCACGAGGAACCGAAGCAGTTTGCAGAAAGAACTGGGCATTTGTTAGAAGTTGGCGGTATCATTCCCATTACCGGGCCATCTGCCATCACTTGCCCTGCGCCTCTCCTACCCCTCACAACCACTCAATGAAGCAGATGAGCTCATTTTCAGGTGAAGAAACTGAGTCTCAGAGAGACAGCCTGAATTCCTAAGGGCACACAGCTAGGGAAGGGCTACTAGTTCCTAGACACAGCTAGTTCAAGGCTGCCATGAGCCCAGAACTCCGGTCTCTACTCTCCTCTGTTCCAGGTCTGCAGCCAGATGCACAGGGGTGTCCTACATGCTCTGTCCCCAAGAGGTTCAGCAGAGGGGACAGGGATGTCAGAACGATGGTGTGTTTATGTACACACACGAAAGGCAGACAGGTTGACAAGGAAGAAGAGAGGAAGAACTGAAAGTCAGTACCAGACTTCACAGACTGCGGCTCTCCCACCTGGCCTCTCCAGTGTCCCCAAGACAAAGTATGAGTCACTCTGGTACATAGGATAACCCTGAATATGGTCCACCCTGCCATGACTCAGGGGTTCTGTGGTGCCCAGGGGTTGTCCCTTTACGGGTAGCTCAGTTACCCATCCCATACCCAAAGGCGGCCTGTATGGTGTAGACCTGGAGTTCTGTCTCAGGACTCCTGCTTTGCTTCTCTCCTGGGTGGTCTGTCTTCTGGATCATGCTCAGGCGCACCTTGTCCTCTTAAGTGTGAGCCACACCTGCATCTCAGGGCAGTACTGCTGCTGCGTGCTAGCTGCTCTCGCGGTGGGTCCCAAAGAGTGGCCTTCTCTCATGGGAATTCCATAGGGACTTTCCCCTGACACTTACTCACGATTGACAGCTTGACATTTAGCTGTCTCTCGACCTCATTCAAAGTCTCCTCCTGACCCCTAATAAATCGCAATAGGGAACCTGATAGTCCCCAAAAGAGAGCCCCAAGAAAAGTGGTCTTTAGGTTCTTAATTTCTGGGGAGCAAACATCCACCATAGAGATTAGCATGAGGAAAACAGAAAGAGATTCAGCAAGTACTTGGCATGATGCTTGCTAGAGGCTCTAATGCTAATTTCTGACTTGGAAGCTTCCTGGTTAGTCCCTGGCAAGGCCACTTTGAGCATAGGTGATGTGATTGTGGCATAACCAGCATGTCAGGTACCATTTGCATGCTCTAGCGATTTTAACTCAGGCACGTGCCATGACCCTAGCAAGTAGGAACAGTGCTCATCCATTTTGCGGATGAAGAAATTGTGGCAGGAAGCTAAGCAGCTTTCTAGGGTCACCTGGCCAGGCTGGAGAGGAGCTGGAGTTCCCATGGAGATCCAGCCCAGAGCCACACTTTGAGAACTTCCTCTGTCCCTGGCCTTGTGATCAACACCCTATAAACATTGTTTCATTTGATCAAACCTTCACTACGGAGACAACAAAGAGAACCACTCTGGCCAAGAGTGGCTGAGATGAGCTTTGAACTCCGGGCTTTGTGAGACTTGTTAATCTCTAGCCTGGCTGTTGCAGACAGAACAAAGAACCCTAAGGTCAAAGAGCATCTCACACTGCGTAAAACATACACGAGGAATGCTTCTTTGGCTTGCTGGGAGCATTCACTGCGGCCAACTTATAGCATCTACTTCCCCCAACTGGGAAACTGCCTAGATTAGTCCCAGGTCCTGGAACGCCATCTCTCTCCCCTGACTCTGCACCCAGGAAGGACTAAAATAAGATCCTATTTCTTCAAGCATCCAAGATGTAGGCCCTCCCAGGGGTCTTTCCCCTATCTGCACTTCCATGGAAGGAAAGTTTTATAAAAACATAACTGGCTACATTACAGACTCATCCATCCACCCACCCACCCATCCATCCATTCATTCATTCATTCACTCAACAAATGCTTATTGAGCAGATATTATTGGTGTCAGGTGATAAGGAAGCAAGCAAACCAGGCCCCAAGTTAGGTCCTCCTAGAACTTATATCACAGTGGAGAAGACACACCATGCAGAAAGGGATCCTCCTATAGCTGTTTTGAAGGTGAGGAAAGATGGGGAGGGTGAGAGGGGGAATGGAAGCTATTTTTACATAAGATGCTGTGGAAGGCCAGCCTGACTGAGTCTGAGCTTTGAGGGAGGCTGTCAGGAGGCAAGGGGGCAGCCTGCGAGCTCAAAGTTCCAGGTGGGTGGTGCAAAGGGACACTAACTAAGCCTCCAGAGGGAGACTTGGCTGTCTTCATGTGGCCCTGCTTGGGGCAGTGGTCGAGGGCCTCGGGAGATGCTAGAGGGACGTTTATTCATTTGTTTGAGGAAAGTTCACACTTTGCCAATGTGTTAATGGCAAACTTTTCAGTAGCATTCTCTAAAAAGAGGAGCTTAATTACAAACTAAATATGTGTGGTGCTGAGATACAGCTGGCATCTGAAAATCTTGGGGGTAACATAGGCCCTGCAGACGCTGAGGAAGTTGTGTTAGTGTTGACTTTGGGTGATCCCCTACCTTCTAAGCCAATGTTTGGTCAGGCAAGCATCTCAGATCTCCTCCAGGTCCAGCTTCCTGCTGTTCCAGAAGGCTCAGCCTCCTTTTCTGTCCCCTAGGGGTTAAGGGTCTTCCTGGTCTCTACCTTGTGCTATCAGATCTGGCAATGACTTGCCTGTGCACAAGCTAGTGGGTCGCCTTGTGTGGAGGCCAGAGGTAAGGCTGGGTGTCTTTGATTGCCTCCTACCTTATCTCTGAGTCAAGGTTTCTCACGGAATCTGGTGCTCACCGATTTGCCTAGACAGGTGGTTAGCAAGCCCTGGGTCTCCCGCTATCTCCACCTCTAAAATTTTGGGATTTTCTGTGCATAGCTCCATGTCTGGCTTTCATGTGGCTGCTGGAGTTTTGAACTCAAGTCCTTATACTTGCAGAGCAAGCTCTTTATCCTACCCTGGGTCATCTCCCTAGTGCCTAGGCTGTGTATTGGAAAGAAAAACAAGGAGGGGCTTATACCTGATGAAGATTAGTTTTCCCTGATGTTACCCCCACAATGGGGACCAAATCTACCATTTCTCTGTGCTAAGGGCATTTTGTTCCTCCTCACTGTAACGGCAATATTACACCAGGGACATTGCCATCTTCTGGAGGACAGAGAATAAAAGAGAAGAAGACAATGAGAGTTGCCTGAGCTGACGCTATCCAGGCACCACACACCAGGATGGCTGAGGCCAAAGCTGAGCTCATAGAACACAACCCAACCAAATATAACCAAATGCTCTCAGTGGCTAGGTATGCCAACTGCTGCATAAGGGTTGCTGCAAACCTCAGAGGGAATAGCCAGGGAGTGCATGGCATGGCCGCCTTGGGGACTCAGAGCTGTGGACAGATGCCTCATGCCTGCTCAAGACGATGAGACAGAAAAGCTGCTGGCAAGTCCTGGTTTCAGGCCTGAGCCTGGGTGGGGTGATAGGCTTATGCCCAGCACCCCAGTGGGGCCCCCGAGTTTTTCAAAGGATCAGGGTATCAGCCTAACCTGCAGGATATTAAAAAATGTTAAGATGACCAATAAGGACCCCCCACACACACACCAAAACAAAGGGAATATGAAGGGAGAGCAGGGGCAGAAAATTCATCTTATAGGTTTTAGTACCAATATATGTATATATACACACTGTATTAAAGGCCCTAAACAAAACCATCTTTATTAACATTTCCACAATAGTGATAAGATAGATGGAATGGAATTAGATATGAAAAAATGTAATATCTGTGAAGGAAACTCTGGGGAGACATGGAGTTATGAAGGTCATTTCTCATTAAGGGCAAACTTTTCTGTGATTTTTGCCTGACTTTATCCTATGAATTCTCTGCCAGAGCCTGCTATATGCACTCCTTGCTCTGTGTGCTGGGGACAGGCTGTGTCACCCAGCGGCCCCCTCAGCTAGGCAGTGTCAGGCTATTTTTAGCTCCTCCGAACAACTAATGGCATTATTGTCCATTTCCCTGCGGTGAGCTGCTCCGGAGCTTACCAGCTTATTAACTCTGCTAGACGCCCAGTGCTAGGAAAACAGGGTTCCCTTGAACTGGAACCCAGGAAGAAGCAAAGACTGCTGAGTTCCAGAGGTGGTAGCTGTCTCTCTCAGTGGCAATGCAGACGTTGATGTAGACACGACTTCTGGAGACACAACTCCTGGCTGTAAGGTGCGCACAATAATGCTCACCCCATGGGTGGCATTACTACCTATGATGGGTTTGTAATGGAATTTGAATTCCAGTACCTTGGAGAATGGCTTTATTTGACCATACAGTCTTCTAGAGAGAGTTGGATTAAAATTGTGGTATTTGGGGCAAGTCCTAACTGAATTGGTGTGATTTTTTTTTTTATAAATAGGACAAGTTTGGTTATGGAGACACATAGAGAACCCTGCATAGAAATGAAGACAGAGAGCAGGGTGGAGCATGGGTGAAGACCTCCGTATGTCAAAGATGGATGCCAAATCTCCAGAAGCTAGGGAAGTGGCCTGAATGGACTCCCGCTACAACACTTGGAGGAATCCAAACCTGAGAACACCTTGATTTTGTGCAGTCTCCAGAGACAAGAGGAAACTCACTTCTGTGTTTAAGCCACCTGGTTGGTAATGTATGGTGATGGCAGCCTTGGCATCAAATACAGGGAGCACCAATCAAATAGATCTGAGACCGTCACCTGACGTCGAATTCAAGGTCCTAGCTCAGAAACGTCTCTAGAACAAGTCAAGGGATGATACAGAAGCAACCCCTCACGTGGTATTTCTGGGCACCACTTGTGGTCTTGATTCCCAAAGACACCAGAAGAGGACATTGTACCCCCTAGGGCTAGAGTTATAGACAGTCGTGAGCTGCTATGTGGGTACTGGAAATTGAACCCCAGGTCTCTGGAAGAGCAGGCATTGCTCTTAATCAATGAGACCTTTCTCCAGACCCAGAAGCTGCCCTTAAGACTTAATAAGTGGATGAATGAATGAGGTTCTGAAAAAGGTATGCATCCCAGAACTTGGCATACAGATAGTCAATAACTATTTGATAACTGAATGGTCATCAGCATTTATGCAGTTTCTCCCCATGAACCAGGAAGGACTCTAAATGATTGACATACAGTGACTGACATGCATGAAATCCTTACAACAACCTTTTAAGCTTAAAGGATCACATTTTGCATTTCTTTTATTTCTGCTTGGTTATTAGACAGTCATATATATATATCCCAGGATGGCCTCTAAAGATGGCCTAGAAATTTTCATCCTCTGTCTCTACTTCTTGTGCTGGGATTACAGATATTTGATTGGCTCATAGCATTTTGGTTCTGGGCTTGAACCCAGGCTTTCATGCACGCTGGCAAGCCGTCTACCAACCCAGCTACATCTCTACCTAAAGACCTCATTTTAAAGATGAGGAGACTGAGGCACAGAGAGGCTGAATAACTTTCTCAGATTCATGGAGTGGTTGAAGTGGCTATTTGGTGTGCATGTCTACTGACTGCTGTTTTGGGATATGGGGTCATACTGTGAAATTCTGGGCCTCTGTTAATACAATTGACTTTGGATCAGGGGGTGGAGCCAGGGACTAGCTGACAGGAATTAGCCAAAGAGTATGGAGGACAGAGGAAGATGGAAAAAAAGACACACAAGAAGGAATGGGGAAGGACTTAGAAATTTTCAGTCCTTTTTGGTTTGGAACAGGTGGAAAGACAGACGCTCTCTTGCTAGATTTTCATCCAAAAATGAAGATCAGTTGGTTGTGTTTTGGCTTCTCTGAGCTAGCAGGTTTTCACCCCCACATGTGTTTCTCGAGTCTTTATTGGTATACAGAACAACTTAGATAAAAAGAATAGATTTCAATGATGTATATGAAGAACCCAGAACATAGTCCGAGCTCAATCTGGATGCAGGGAGTAGTTGGGAGTCTCTGGGGGAAGGCAGGGAGCACTGGGCCTGCCCCTGGGGGCCTGGTCTCTCTTTTGTATCCTCTGCTCTCCACAGACCCTGTGGGTTTTGTGCTCCTCCAGGGTGGGAGGGCCTAGGCCTAACTGGAACCCGAGGGCCCTTTCTAAGAGGAAGCTGTTCTATGCAGATTTCTGTCCTTACCCCTTACTGCTTGTCTGAGAAGAAGCCAATCTGGTGTTGAAGAGGTGCAGAGGTGTGGCATAGCCTTGTATCATCTGTCAGAAGGTGGGCTTCACATTGTCCCCAGCTAAGAGCCATAATTCATCCCAAACCAAGTGTGAGATGCTGACTCGGCACCTCCTCCACAGGCCACAGGCTGGCTGTGCGTCCGCCTTCCTAGCCTCAGCCGGGCCGTGCCAAGCAAGTCCCAACCCTGGCAGAGATTTACAGTGTCACGGGCAGGTGTCCTCCACCCTGACCACGGCTCTTGCCCACAGGTTTAATTATTTAAACAGATTTTACATTTTATGAGCATGCCCTCAGGTCTGGCAGAGGAAAGAGAGCCTTAGGAGGAGAAAGACTTTGTTTGAAACAGTAAATTGAACCGTGCAAGGACAGAGTTCGGGAAGCCTTCCAAATTCCTGAATGTGAGCATGATATTCAAGGCTCTTTGGAATTCATTCCAGGTTGTCTGCTGCCCCTGCTGGGCATAGAGCATGCCTCTGCCTCACTGTGGAGCGAAGCAATACCCTCGTCATCTTTGGAAGTTTAGTTGGCTTCTGCTGGCCAGCCTGCCAGCAGTGCCCTGTCCTGCAGACTGGTCACGCACACTGGCATACTGACTCTTCTTCCCGTAGTCACGGTACCAACAGGAGTGAGGTCAAATTGCTGACACAGCAGTAACCAGCCTCCTCAACCCCCTCCACACAATTCCCTCTCTGAAGCAAGAGACTTTCTTAAATACCCCTTGGAGGTGTTCCTCATTAGGGTCTAGCTACATGCTGTCTTCCCTACCCATCTGCCTCCCACTGAACTCAATTACTCACAGCAAACGCTAGTCATCTATCAGAACCCAGCATCCTGGGACCTTGACTAAGGGCGAACTCAAAGCTTAGGTTCTTACTGCCTTCCGGATGGGATTGTGGAATTCAGGGTCTATTCTAGCAGGATGGTGCCTGCTTTTTCCCAGGAAAGACTCCTGGGTGTTTTTTCTACTGGACAGCTTCCTGTTGTTGCTTGTTTACTCATGGTTTGTTGTTGCTTATTTACTCAATCCATGCACTCACTCGCTCGCTCACTCACTCACTCACCTACTCCCTCTTTCAACACACCTTTATTGAGCCCCACTGCACATGAGACCCTTTGCTGGGCTCGATCCACAGAGCCAGCAAAGCTTTCGGGCCTTGGCTGCTCATTTTACAGCTGTGGAATCATTTGGTAAAATGGCTGTTCTGAGGTTCTAGCCCCTTAAACAGCTGCAGTAGCTGTTAGCCCCGGGGTAGCATGCACACTCGGGTTGGGCTAGAGAGGATCCACATAACCCTCAGGCCTTTGGGGACTGTGTTTCCTTTGCTCTGCTCAGAGGACCAGCTGGAGAAAATGAAGCTCACCAATCTCTATCTTCCCCCACATCCGTGTAGACTGAGGATAACAAAGTCCAAGGCTATTAAAATAATGATGCAAATAATCCACATTTTTCATCTTAAAAGCACTTCTGCCGCATCCGATTAATCTTCCCAGCACGCTTGTGTGGAGGTAAGTGTAAATTTGTGCTTAGAGATGAACGAAGCCAGAACTGTGAGGTGATTACTCTTGGCCTGAGGCTACATGGAAGGCAAGCTTTTGAGCAGGGCTGGGATTCATCAGTCTTCTGTTATTTTGAATAATTTTTCAGACTCTGAGGACCGTGTCCCTTGAGCAACTCTCAGGAGCTGGTTTGTCTTAGCCGTGTTCATGGAGGTGCAGAAGCTATGTGGAGCAGATGGATGCCACACCCGTGACTGGCCTCTGACAAGTGACCTGACCACTCTGCGCATGCTCCAATTTCCCCCCTGACGAAATGGGGATAACAACTGGGCTGCAGGGTTAGGAGGGGGATACTAAATGAGTTTATTTTTGCGTAGTTATTTGCACAGCAGGGAATGCATTTTTCTTAAAAAGTATAGAGACAGAGCACGAAATAGGTGAAGTCTGTTTAGTTGCTAATACTCATTGTCATCATCCTCACCAGCATCACAGTTACTATAACCATCCCTATCACCATCATCAGCACCGTCACCAAGATTCAGCATCATTATCACCATCGCTACCACGTGTTTATTCAATTTTTTTCTTGGTCTTCATTAAGTGCTGTGGGTTTTACAAGAACAGTGAATAGTGCTTTTCCCCTCAAAGATATGCTAAGACATCGTCACCACAGCGATCATTGCTGTGCACCATCCCTCACTGCTGTGCACCATTCCCTGGGAACTGACATGCTCCAGACACAAAGGTGCTGTGATTTTGCTGTTATAACAGAACCACGTCCTGGGACTGTGAGGGGAAAGAAGACTTCCCCTCACATTGCCTTTGTCCCGGCATCTTATTACAGCAACAGCAAAGCTATTACAGTCTCCAAACACAGGACATAGTTGTGTCGGAGGGGAGTTCTGTCTGAAGATAGATGAAAAAGCAACCAATGAAAGCCAGGCTCACAGAACAGTTTGTGAGGTGCCATGTAGATGAGATTTCTGGGTAAGCTTGGGTCACAGGGTACCATTCAGTGTCTAATGTTGTCACATGCTCTGTCTGGGGCAGGTGGATACATGAGTCACAGAAGCTAGTTTCTTGTTTTTTGTTTGTTTTGCTTTTGTTTCTGCCTTCTAACGTCGTATCCAGGCAGAACCAGTTGAATTAGACAAGCTGCGTGGAGATGCTGATAATCATTTTGGGCACACTGATGTAAAAACAAGACTCTGACCTCAAAAGGGATAAGGGAATTTATTCTGGGGCCAAATATGAGGGGCCATGGCCATCTAAAAACATATGTAGGCACCTCAAGCTCTATGCTCCAGTGAGGCAGCAATTTCATGAACTTTTTATAGTAACAACAAATAAACTGTAAATCAAAACCCTTTTACAAACACATCAATGGGGACAGTAGCTGGTGGCTTGTAACCAAATGGAAAGAATTCTACTGTTGGTATCAGATGGAATCTGACAGCATCCCCAGCACTCTGCTTGGCAAAAAACTAAGGTTTTGTTAGGTGAATATATTCCAAAGGATGTTTATCTGTTAAACATGAGATTTAAGGTAACACCGAGGTGGGCAAGGGATAACTGCTGGGTAAAGATTGCACAAGATACATTGTAATCAGGCTCTGGCCAGTATTTCCACTCCAAGCTGTCATCAGCCTTTGTAGCCACAGCTTTTTTCTAGAAATCTTAATTCACACGCACATCAAGTACCCTACCTGGAAAGTTGCTTCACAGATTTTCCTACCAAATTCCTCACAAAATGTCTGGGTGGTCAGGCTGGTTTCCCATCTCAGAGACAAGAAAAGGGAGGCAGGTCAGAGAGTAGCTAGGGCTATATGACTTGTGCCCAGAGGCAGAGTTGGTCAATGTGATGCTAGGTGGGTCAGGTCCTGATGGGGAGGAGAGGTACTTCAGGAAGGATGGCTGATGAGACTATTGTCCTGGAAGCCACCTGCCTTATTTCCTTCAGCCAAAGGAAGAAGAGCTGTGATGCTGGGAAGTCACTTTGGTTAACACACAATTAGCATGTTTACCTGCTGTTAGGGGAAGGGTGTGCACAAACTCCATTTGCACCTCCGTTCCTCATCGCCCACCTGTGCCTGATTCTAGAGGTGTCTGTGTCTTTAGTGATGGCAGAATAATTGTGCACAGTACCCTGAGATTCCTTCGAAGGCAGAGAGTGATTGGTCCTTAGAACAGCTTGGCAGGGTCAGAAGGAACTGAGGACCACGAGGACTAGCTACCCAGCGAGATCTAGTCTTAAGTTGTGTTTTCCCTGTTTTCAGATCAGTTTCATTCAAAAGGCCATCATGGTAGGCTGCACTGCTGATGGGTGAAAGACATCAGGGCCGCGGAGGCCCGCAGGATAACTGGAAAGCAAGGGGAAAGCGGAGCCAAAGACAAGCTAAGGTCCCAAACAGCTAGAGACTACCAACAGCACAGTTCAGGCCAATTCCTAGCAATCTTTGTGGTGGGGAGTGCTCACATGACTGGATCTAGCCAATGGGATGTGTGGGTAGAGATGCATGCCACTTCCTGCCTTCTCTTCTGGAAACTTTCGCCTTGGGATCTTAACCTCTTCAGCCTAGAGGCTCCACAGGGGTGGGGTGCTGCCCCCAAGATGAGTAACACTGGGGGTCTCTGAAAACTGAATTTTCTTGCCCACTCTGACTGCTTTGCGATAAGAAGACTAAAGTTTTATCAGAGTAAAATTTCTAAGATTCATGGGTTAGTGTAGCTCTCAGTACACTAGAGTGGTATCTGAGTCGCAGCTGGTCAAAGGGCAGGGAATCCGTGTCTATAGAGTGCTCAGCCATAAATCAACATCTATATCACACCCTCATGCAAGGCTCACAGACCACTGAGTCATGAGGACGCTCACAGGAGCAGCGGTTCAGTGATCAAGGGTGTTTTGCATGCTGGTTGGCTACCATTTTCACTGTTGGTAGCATAGCTACCCCCACCCCGATTTGAGGACTACACACATCTAGGGCTTTGTGCTTGCTAGGCAACTACCTTACTTCTGAGCCAAATCGCCAACCTTTCTAACAGAATCTATTTCTTTTCTTTTTACAGATTTGTTTATTGTTTTAACGTGTATGTCTTGCTTGTATTGTTGGCACGTGCGGCCTCACATGTGTAGTGCCCATAGAGGCCAGAAGAGGGCGTCTAATCCCCCGGAACTGGAGTTCAGGAAGTTGTGAGGGTGCTTTGGGTCCTCTCTAAGAGCAGCAATAGCTCCTAACCATCCGGCAGCATCACACAGCATCGGAAATGATTCACCTTTCCCAGTCTAACAGAGATGGGGAGAGATAAGGACCCCACTTGATTGCATGCAGTGAAGTTCTACCTGTCTGCCGCCCAAGTCTCGTTCTATGCTAGAATCATGCTTAGCAGAGTATGGACTTAAGAACAAAGCTTAGATGGGGGCCAAAACACGGCTTGTTCAGTATTGCTCATGTCTCTAGGGATGACCAGTCATACACCAGGAGATGAATGAAGCCACTAAGTATATCCACACGGGCACATTTTTTCTTGAAGGTGCAGAAATAAAACGTGAAGTTTTTGTAATTATTTTTTTAAATTTGATATTTCGACAAGTCACCTGTATAAGCAACACCTGAAGATGTTTTGTTTCCATTTATCTAAGCTCGAGTTTCCCCTCCCTTGCAAAGCAAGCAAACTTCCTCTGTTTACACGCAAGTTTATATGTTAGTGAAGGGCCAGTTGGAAACAACATTTTGGTCCAAGAGCATCCTGCCTCCCTCCGGGCTGCTTCGATACCACAGTATCAGCCCTGGGTGGCCCTGCAGGATCAAGACTTTGCTTCTAACTCTAGCTGCCTGGGAGCAGTGCTACCCGGAACCATTTTATGCTTGCACTGAACTTCCTAATTCAGAGGAGGTGAGGAGTTAAAGCCTTGGGAATTATTTGCTCTGCAGATAGGAAGAGACTGGGTTCCATAGGAAGGGCCTCCTGCTCTCTGGCTTCCCTACGGAGCCCCGCCCCCAGAGGAATCTTCATTTTCCGGCTTGCTCCAGTTCTGAGGCATGCATCCCACACGTTTGTTTTCTCTTATCTCACCTAAACGAACTGTTTCTATCTCCTCTCGGCTGTCCCTTTTCTTAATATTTTTTATTTTTATATTTAAGTTCACAGAGAATGCCCTCTTTTGGGTAACTTTCCCCAAACTCTTTCTAGAATGAGGCAGCATATACATCAATTCAAGAAATTACATAATGCCCAAAAGGCCAGCCTTGTCGAGATTCTAAGTGGGCCAGATTATTTTTCCCTTTGCCCCCCCCCCTCTGTGTGTGTGTTTGTGTGTGTGTAGGACACACATACTATTATTGCTCAGGTGCCTCTGGTTACCTTGTTTTAAAAAATTATTTTTTAAAAGCAACTATCTTTTCTCACTTTATATACCAATCCCAGTTTCCACTCCCGCTACCTCTGCCTCTCCCTCTCACCCCCGTCCACTCTTCCTAGAGGGGTAAGGCTTCCCTTGGGCAGTCAACAGAGTCTAGCACGCTGCTTTGAGGCAGGACTGAAGCCCTCCCTACTGTATCTAGGCTGAGCAAGGTATCCCTCCAAAGAGAACAGGCTCCAAAAAGTCAGTACAAGCAGTAGGGATAAATCCTGGTCTCACTGCCAGTGGCCCCACAGTCTGCCCCAGCCATACAATTGTCACCCACATTCAGAGGGTCTAATTTGGTCCTATGCTGATTTCTCCACTGTCAGGTAGATATCAGAAAATGGAAAGATCTACCTTGTATTTTTTTTTTTTTTGAGATAAGATCTTTGAATGACTAGAACTCACCAAGAGTATGCTGGAAGATCACCACACCTCAGGACTCTTTATCAGCCTCCTTAGTTCTGGGGGTGCAAGCTATGTCACTCTGCTTGATTCTTTTGTATGTGGTTCCTGGGGATCCAACTCAGGTCTTCATGGTTTTGAAGCAATTACTCTGCAGTGGAGTTACATCCCCAGAGCCTTGGCCCCTCTGTTCTCCAGGGTCAGTTTGCCATCTTCGGATTCGCTCAACCCCACTGTTTCTTCCCTGGCTTCTCCTCACTTACTTCATTGGTAAACCACCCCGAAAAACCCACGGAGGGTGAAGAACTGGCCTTTTCTACAGAGCAAGGAGACTTCCGCTGCTCCCCTCCGGCTGCCCCAGAGATGGTGAGGAACAAGGAGGTTGAGGGCCTTAGGCAAGGGCCCTGTGAGAGAGACTGAAGCCAGGTCACCCAGGTAGAGGAAAGGGCGCTGGCGGGGGCTGGAGTTGGGACCCCAGGAGAGTGTGGGTTTGAGGATTAACCTGAAGGTCATGTGCGCTGGTGGGACCTGGTCATACTATTTTTGAGCTCACTCATAAAACAGGCCTGTTTACTTTGTTGTTGTCTGGTTACAATTTTTTATACTCTTGGAGATTTGTGCTTAAAACATGGCCACTGAAATCAGCTCAGGGAATTGAGCCTCTACCATCAAACGTTAAAAAAAAAATCACTCTGGATTTAAGAAATCCATTTGCTAGCTCAAATGCTTTTTATGTATTTGTTTAAAAGTTCCCACAGGCCTTCCCCCCTCCCTGCCTACCACACATGGTTTTTGCTTTTTGATGGGGAGAGGCCACCCACAGAATCACCGTTTCAAACAGGCTCACATCAGGACCCCTCCCTTCACGGTTGTATTAGGGGCTGACGCATGGCTAGAAGGCAATCCGACAAGTTCTGTGGACCCCAGCAGACTGCAGATACAATCCCTGACTGTTGGGGGCTTGGAAATAATGCTACAGAATACAAATCCATCTCCTCCATTGGCACATGTGGACTGATACCGGTTACACACGGGGACACTTCAGTGTCAAAGGCGGAAGACCTGTGGCTTCTCTCTCCTCTTATGTTTTACTTTAAAAGTTAATTTTAAAGTTTTCATATAAGTATGTATTGTACATGGAACACATTCCTCTGCATACCCCTCCACCTTCTTCTCCTTCTTTTTCTCCTTCCTCTCTTAATATTTCCTTTGTACTATTAGATAGTTTTAGTTCTATTTCCAGATCATAGACATACATAGTTTTTAAAATCAATCTAGAAATCTAGGAACATGTGACATTCGTCTTTCTGACACTGGTCTAAGACTCTTCATAGGATTACCTCCTGTTGTGCCCATTTTTCTTGTGGACAATGTAACTGTTCTGCTCTATGGCTGAACAAATGTCCATTGTGCATGCATACTACATATTCTCACCCATTCTTCCATTGTCTCAAATGCAGGCTGGATCCATAACTTAGCTGCGGATGCAAGTATCTCTGAGATGGGTTGGCTTGGAGTCTTCGGATAAATACTTGACTCCTTAAGTTTAGGGAAGGAAAAGCTAGAGTCCAGAGAGGCAGCAGAAAGACCCTTCAAATCACATTGCTAGGAAGGGGAACAGCTAGCACTGGACTCCAGACCTGCAGAGGTTGAGGTTGCAGAAGCCTGCAGGTCTTGGTTTCGGAGGAGATGGATTTATTGGACTTCTCTCCGCTGCCAAGCCTGAGGTTTATGTTTGGCATTTTAATGTTGCCACTGCTGTTGCTACGCAGTTACCCTGTGCTTCAGTGATTTCTTACTGAGTCCTGCCACATGCTAGGCGCTGTGCTAGAACTCTAATATTTTGCTATCCATTACACAGCTCATGAGGCAAACGTTATCAGTGCTGACATTTGGTACACGGGTAATCAGCCTCCCAGAGCTAGTTATGTTGCCCAAGGACACACATCTGGGAAGTGTGGGAATGGAAGTATGAATAAACCCAAAAGGGCTGGGTCTCTAAAGCCACGATCTTCTCCGAATCTTGTTCTTCTCCTCGAGGAAGGGTTCTCTGTCAACTTGTCTGGCCTTTGTTCCACAGTGAGTGCCTGTGGCTGGAATGTGGGCACAGGATGCCCCTTTCTGATGAGTGTTACTTTCCTCCACACTGTCCTTCCCGTTCTTCTGTTCTAGGTGCACATGAAGACATGTATGTGCTGCCTCAAGGCATTTGATATAATGTAGGCTCACCTACATTACGGCCATATTAGTTTGTGTAAGTGCTTTCTTTGATATTTGCGTCACAAGACTGCTTGAATCTTCTACTTTCACTGTGTGACACAGACAAGTCCCAGCACTTGAAAGACAGAAGAAGAAATTCAAGTTCAAGGTCAGGCTGCACTATGCTTTGAGACCTTTCAAAGCCAATGACAGAACTACCAGTGAGAAGTGAAACAGTGTATTTATCAAAATGTATCCCTGTTAGTAAGAGCTGCTCAGGGAAGAACACAGAGCCCTAAGACCGAAGGAACAGTGTAGTTGCTGCCCCGACTCTACCACATTCAGCGCCACAGGTGGACTGAGTTCTCTGAGCCTCACTATCCTCTTCTGAAAAATACGGATGGCTTAGTTTGAGGCTCAAATTCAGAGACAGTAAGAGCTGTGGAAGTAAAAAAAAAAAAAAAAAAAAAAAAAAAAAAAAAAAAAACATCCTACAGTATCCTTCGCCAGCTCTGGCTGGTCTCGCTCTTCAACAAAATTCAGAGCTGCAAAGCCTCAGAGGTCCCTGGAGTCAGGGGCCTCTATTGATTTTCTTTCCACTCTGTGTGATGTTGGCTAAGAAGTCTGGGAACACAAGGCTGGAAAAGCATTTGCCTAGGGCTATTCTGGGTTATGGGATGTGTTTGGATCACTCCCTGGTACACGATTTTGACCCTCTTTGCAGGGTCATGCTCAAGATTCTCATTTACTCTTTATGAATGATAAAGGAGGAGAAAAATTATCTATACAGAATTTTGGGTAGATGGAGTCTCTAGAGCTGAAATCAAACATCTTTCTGTAGACACTGAGGTGAAGCACAGAGGAAGAGGTCTGTGGTTTGGTGGCACAGATTTTCCCAGAAGGATGTCAGGGTCTGTGTGTGTGTGTGTGTGTGTGTGTGTATACAAGGGTGCACATGTGTACAGGCCTGCTCTTGCTTGATCTGGGCTTGAGCCATCATATTTTTATATGAAGGGTCTCTAGTACTACCAGGAAGCAGCAGGCTTACATGGTTTCATTTGGGACCGTTGAAAACCAACATAGGCGTGGTTTCTTTACCATGGAGGATGTCGAGGGCGAGCTGAGCAGTGCTCAGACCAGGTGTGGGTGGAACCCAGGGAACTTCCAGAGAACCCTAAAGTCTCAGGAATGGCTTTGGAGAGCTTACCGGGATGAGTGTGGGGAGGCACAGGTATCTAACTGTCATTTTAGAAGACATTTCCTGCACTCTTCATACCAAGCACAGCTGAAAGAATAGACCGGTCACAGCGTAAAGCTGGACCTGGTTTTAAACTCCTGTCTCCTCTGAGCGATCTTGAGACTAGCATGTCCATTGCATCATTTCATTGCCTACGGAATCTCCTTGGTCTGCAGGCAGGAACACTTGCCTCTCACAGAGGGGGGCAGAGGTCTCATGGCTAGGCAGGCTCTTGCCTCAGATGAAAGTGTTTTTCCCATCCCTCCTCTCCACTGGAAGAGCCAAGGACACAAGGCGTCTTAACATTGTTGACACTGGAATCCAGTGCCGCCGGGATGCACTCCTCTGAGTAAAAACGGCTTTTTGCTTAAAAAGTAAATTACAACGGGTGCATTTTCCATCTGCCACAATAAAGAATAATTTCTCTTCCTTGTGCACAAGAGCTCCAATTATGATTTAATTCAATTCCGATTAACTGTGCTTTGATGGCATTTCCATTACATAAAAAATAAATGTATTAGCCAAGCATAATGTGTTTTGACTATAGTTCTGATGCTAATAAGGAGGCTGTTTGGTGGCTATGATCCCACACTTCATTCGGCAGTTGTAAAGAAAGGGAAGAGAAAAGGGGATGAGGCATATTGCGAAGAAATCCCAAATACTAGGGTTGCCATGATTTCCAGGGACACCAGCAAGGCCTCATGGGTTTGTTCTCACAGCCTCTGTCTGAGAAACTTTTCCATGTGCGGTGGTTGTTCAGTGCCCTGGAGGTTTGTAGGTGCAGGAAGGATGGCGGGAACTCCTGACTGTGGAGCTGACAGCACACCTGTAAACTGTATGAGTCAGTGGGAGCAGGGCATGAGTAAGCTGTACGAACCAGAGTGAGCAATGCCTCTTCCTTCTCGTGGCCTCTGAGTCACCATCAACCTTTGCCTGAACTCCTTCTCCTGGTCTCCGGCTGGATAATCCCCTGGTGATGGCCCGCATCAATCCAAAAAGTTTTTAATCCCTTCCTGGGCAGGTCCTGATCTTTCCTTATACCTGTGATTTCTCCAATGGGCCCTGACCTGGGACTCATGGGAAATGTGTTGGCTGGAGCCTGTTTGCCTTCACACCCACCTCTGAACCCTTTCTCTTTAATTCCTGTCTTCTTCTGGGTTGAGGAGGTAGTGCCTTCCAATGGCAAGGTAGCACCAGCCGAAGGCAGGGTACTGTGTTTTCTAACTGTGGCCACTTTCACAGAGAACCCAGCCCCCAAACTGGGTATCGTGTGCTCCATTCTTTCTGTTTCTGTTGGTGTTGGATCTCATTGTGATTTTATAGATGTATTCTTTAAAATATTCAGAAAGGTATATAGGCACTGTGGTCACATGCACCTCCCTCTGGCCCCTGCTATCCTCCTCTCATTCCCACTGGGCCCCTTCTTCCCCTCTAGTTTCCCCAGTTTGACAACTTTTGTTTTAAATCTCAGAGGT
The DNA here is from genome assembly GCF_950005125.1 of Chionomys nivalis. Taxonomy (NCBI): domain Eukaryota; kingdom Metazoa; phylum Chordata; class Mammalia; order Rodentia; family Cricetidae; genus Chionomys; species Chionomys nivalis. The sequence goes on from NC_080108.1 coordinate 3,780,610, forward strand.
GGGGCTCTCTGCTTCTTGCTATTAAGTCTTCCAGTCACTATGTCTTAGGTTTCAATGCACCCTGTAAGGAATTCTTTCTTTTTTTTTAACTAAAAAATACACTATTTAAATACTTATGGATGTTTTGCTTACATGCATGCCAGCACACCACATGTATGTCTCGTGTCCATGGAGGCCAGAAGAGGGCATTAGATTCCCGCAAACTAGAGATACAGGTAACGGTTGTGAGCACTATGTGGATGCTGGGACTCAAAACAAGGTCCTCAGGAAGGGCGGTTAGTGCTCTTAAGCACTGAGCCATCTCTCCGATTCCCAGGAAGGAATCCTCTAAGCACACTTCTTTGTTCAAATGCTCCAAGCAGTTTCCCTTTGGCTGAAATCAAACTTTCAAGGGGTGAAGTAACTGCCGAGAATAATGGCCATTAACTCTGTGGGGACTTCAGGACTTAAAACTGTGTACACTGATTTATTCTATTTGGTTAGATTTGTCATTCAAGCATAAGTAGATTGTATTGTACATATGGTTTGATCCTCTGTTTAATATATTGTGCAAACTTTATTTTCTCATTTGAATTCAAACATATTTTCATGACGAACGCTCAACTATAAAGGTCTATTCTACTTTATCGATGCAATCTTCTGCTATTGAAAACTTGGATCTTCTTTTCTTCTTCACTCATTTAAATAATTACATGGAACAGCTTTAGCTTTGCCAGCTGCAGAATTGGTCCATCCTAATTCTTGACTAAATAAACAGTAGCTAGTTGAAAATCTGCTCATCTCTCCTCCCCTAAATCTTCTAGAAATCAATAAGAAAGAGTTTCCATTTCATGTAATGAACTACAAGAAAATAATTCTGCCTCTGTTGGTGGTGGGGTAAGCTAACCACACCAGTCAGAAGCCACATAGAGGAGAGGTGAGCCCATCTGTGAAGGGGTGAGCTGACTGTCCAGGGATAGACCTCTTGGCCTGTACTTACTAACCCCAAGGCACTTTCACTAGCTCAGATCATCTCCTGGCTCACCACATCTCTCTTTTGTTATATTTATGTTGTTTTCCACCCTGGAAAGCTATGTCTTCATATCTTGAGAAGGTTCTAGTCTTGCTACACTACAGCCATTATTTCAGAGAAGGGACAAAACAAATATCAGATACTACAAGAAGCAGCCTGGAAACAGAGAGCAAAGAACCCATGTAATGGCTGAGGGAGCGTGATTCTCACACGGTTCCATCCTCAGGAAAGGAACATGGTAGGGAAACGAGAGAAAGGAAGAAAAAGAGGAGGGAAGGAAGAAGAAGAAAATCGTTTACAAAACATGAAGGAAAACCCAAGTAGGAAGAAATACTTTGCTGTGGAACCATCCTTTTATTCCCTGGGGAATATGTATAGCTCTCATTGGTTAGTAAAGGGCTGATTGGCCAATCACTGAGCAGCTAGAGGTTAGGCGGGACTTGCAGACTGAAAGAGAGGGGCAAAGGCAGAGTCACCAGGAATGTAGAAAGAAGCAAGTGGACCTGCCATGCTACCATGTGACAGAGCACAGAGAAGAAATACGGCTTAGTTTAAGTTGTAAGAGCTAGCTAGTAACAAGCCGAAGCTATAGGTCGAGCATTTAAAATGAATAATAACTGTGTTGTTAATTGGGAGCTGGCCGATGGTTGTAACAAAAAGACTCGGCATACAATACATCTCAAAAAATATGGAGAACTTCTGCTTCGTGTGGCACTAGAAAACATTAGCATCCCACACTCCATGAAAACCAGTTCAACAAGAAACGAGACAACCAACCCAGCACAGCATTAGGAGAATTTACGGCGCTCAGAAAATTGACAAAAAACTGCACTATTATGGAAATAACAAATTACAAACAAAAAAATAACTAAATTAGGCAGTCGAAAATTGCGCTGCTGTCATAGTAGAAAGGCTTGCTGAAATAACAGTGGAAGCTGCTTTTAAAGAACAGAGATTAAGGTCCTCAGTGAAGGGGGCAATTTAAACATAAGGGTCACAGTGTCTCTGCTGAGGAGTCACACGTGGGACAGAAGACACATTTTCCTGCCGTCCACTGGAGCGAAAGGGCAAACCACACTCCGGGGAAACAGAGGAGATGGTAAGAATGATAGCCTGTTCCTACCAGGTTTCAATAATGAAGACATGATTGCTCTGGGAATAACCAGGGAAGAATAGGCTGAGTTCAAGGAGAGAGGTCGAGCTGACTTCAGACTTCCGCATGCAGACTTCTGCGCAGACGCGCCCGATGAGAGCGGTTCCTAAGGTAGAACCAGAGGTGTTGCAGTGTGTGTGTGTGTGTGTGTGTGTGACAACACAGGCCCTGAGCACCGTTTGCCTAACCACTCATTGTGGAGACACAAAGGGGAAAAAATCATTCAGGCCTGGGGATGGTTCGGTGGGTGCAAATGCTTTTTACACAGACGAGGCTGGAAAGCGGAGCTTGTCCCCTGGAACCAACGTAAAAAGCCCATGTGGCGGTGTCCATCTGTAATTTCAGCCATCCTACAGAGAGCCGGGAGAATTGGGCCAGCTATTGGCAGCCGGGCAGAAACAACCATCTCTGGTTGCTTAAGGCTCTGCCTTAAGAAAGTAGGAGAGAATTACCCCCCCCCAAATTGTCTTCTGACCTCTACGTGTTCCAAGGCGCACACACACACTCACACATACACACCCATCACACACACATACACATCATGCAAGACCCACCCCCGTACCCGCTCACTCATGTATACAAGCACATCATACAACACACATATAACACACACACAAATAAATACACTAATAGTAACAACAGTAACAAAAGAAACAACAAAACGCAAACATCAGAAAGCAAAATAGAAGAATTTCTGCTTTGATTCCATGTCCAGAGAAAGCCATTCAGCTGTGAGCCAGCCAACCGGGATCACAGTGCGAGCAGAGAAGGTGCAGTCCAAGTTAGACAAGGTTGGAGCAGTGTCTGCAGTAGCACGCGAGAGAGCGGGATCTTAGGGGGCTGCATATTTTATACAGAAGTCTAAGGGAGGAATAATGTATTGTCAAGTTATTTAAAACACAGAGATGTGTGGTTTATATAGCACGTACAACATTATGACGCTGTGAGCAGCATGTAGTTATTTACAGACTTGAGAATGGAGAACCAGACTAAGTATTGTTGGCTTTAGTTGGCTTGTTTCAGCTTTGCTTTTTGAGACAGGCTCTCTAAGAACTCACTACATATGGCCTTCTCAGGTCGAAATATAGACCAACTGAGATTATGGAAATATGTACTATTCCCAGCTTATGTATTTACACAGTGTTGAGGGTAGAACCCAGGGCATCACCCTGGCCAGCATTCTACCACCCTAGCTACATACATGCCCAACCCTTGTGATATTTAAACAAGTTTAAGATTCCGTGTTGGGTCTTGTAGATTAACTATCAGTTATAGCACGGAGCATGTGGTCCATGCGCTACAGGTTAGAACGTATATGAACCTTGTGTTTAAAAGAATAGATTAACTGCTGTTGAAATTAAGTTCACCATAAGGTGAAGCAATACATAAAATTTTAACAGTACAAACACCTTGGAAAATTCTGTCGATTAGTATTCAATCAGCTTAACTAAAATAAAACAAAGAGAAGCATCTAAACAAAATATTCTTAAATAAAATGCTTTCAACAAATAGAAAGCCATGGTTGAAAAATGATATGAATTTATACTGTTATGCCAGAGAACTTAAATATTATAAATATCAACAGAGTAAAATTGCTAACATCCCTGAGGGAAAAAAGAGAGAGGGAAAATTGTAGAAGTGCTAATTTTCTCATTTTTCACAGAGAAGAATCATTCAGTGCTGTTTAAGACTATATTAGAAAACACAGACGCATACTTTTCGAATCTTTTAAAAATTTCTTCCTGGAAGGAGACATTTTATTTGCATATTTGCTATTGAATTTTGTCCTCCTGAGTAGATAAATTGGAGCCCTAGGCTCCAGTCCCTCAGAATGTGACCCATTTGGAGACAGAGTTTTAAAGAACTTAAATGAGGCCTTAGGGGCACACCCTAAGCCGATATGCCCAGTGTCCTTACAAGCAGGGGAAACACTGGGCACAGACTTGAACAAAGGGAGAAGGCAGGAGTGGATAAGACGATCTGAATCTGCCAAGAGCTGGGGGAGAAAGAGGATTTCACCAGCAGATACCCTGACCCTAGGCCCAAGCTGCAAAATTGATACACCAGTTTTTTTCATTGTTGTTTGTTTTAGTTTTAGCTTTTGATTTTTTAAACAGGGTGTGATGTATCCCAGGCTGGTCAAGAACTCACTGTGTAGCAAGGATGTCCTTGAGTCTCTCACTGCCTGCTCAAGAGCTGAGATTAGAGACATTCTTTCCTGCCAGACAGCCTCACATCCCACCCCTCACCCTGGGAACTGTGAGCCACTGACTGGCTGTTGCTTCAAACCTCCTGATGTTCCGGGCATTTGAAACAGTCTTGCAAACATCACTTAGTGTTTTTAAAAGGATCGTTGCATAAATGTTGGAAAATTATGTCTGAAGTTTACTATTCCTCCAGCTTAATGTCAATGTCTATGTGTTTTCAATGTATAAATATATATAAACAGGTTGTTTTCCTAGCTACAGCATTATGAGGGACTCTGCCCCAGGCTATTTCTGTCTATGAATTGCTTTCTAAACAACCCCACCTACCCATTTTCTGCCTACAGCTCAGAAACTGAGTGAAATGTCACCTTGTTTTTAATGATGGTTATTACTACAAGATCAGATTTGGGTTCATTGTTTTGCTTTTTAACACTCACTATTGAAATGTTTTTCAATGTGCATGAATACTTTAAAAAAATAACATTGCAATGAGAACAATCTTTTTTTTTTTTTTTAAAGCCCAGGTCTAGTTCTCCCCCCCCCCCCTTTTGAATGCTAGGTACTGTTGCATGGTGTCTGAATAGTCTTCTTGATACAAGTAGTTGAATTCCTACCTAGATTACAATAGCTTGTGTTTATACAAGCAATGGATTAGGATGTATGTATGCTGTATTTTGCTACTTAAAGTGTTGTTATTGTAACAACAATTTGAGAGGCTGAAAATATTTTAGACCCATTGTTTCATTTTAATTGCTAGGGGTTGATTTTTTTTTTTTTTAAGAAAATGTCATCTGTATTTCTTGTTCTGGTTGAGTTTCTAGACTTCCTCTGTGGTTGATTTTCATTAATTCATGAGAAGCACAGAATTTATATTTGTTTGCACATGTGTACACAAATGCACAGGAACTTGCCCCATTTGTTGCTACTACTCTGGTAGTCTGTTTTGCTTTAAATTTTAATTATTGATGTCTTAAAATGTTCATAAATTTAAAATTTGTTTTTGTCAGGTATTTTGTTTTACTCTCTCCTTGGTTTTTAATTTATTACGGTTTTAGGGGGGCACATTTTAGCCAATCTAGGCATGTACATCATATACCCGAAACCACCCTGACTGCACCTTCAAGGTTCTCTCTCCCCACCCTGTGCACTAATATATATTTTTTCTTCTCCTTTTTGCTTTCCCCACTTTGAGACAGAGCCTTATCTATTCCAAGGTGATCTTCAACTCTCTGTGTAGCAGGGATGATCTGAATGGATGCGCCCCTCTTCCTCCATCTCTTGAGTGCTGGGATAATAGGTGTGCATCACCACACCTGATTTCTGTGGTCCTGGAATCAAGCCCAGGGCTTTGTGTATTCTAGGGAAGTGACAGCTGAGCTACATCCTCAGCCCTTTCTTCCTTCCTACCATCTTCCCTTCCTTCCTGCCCCCACTCTCTCTTTCATACCCAGGATTCACCCCTAGGCTCAATATCCCCATGGGCCCTCTACTACTGAGCTAAAATCCTCAGTGCACTGTTCAAGTGGAAGAGTCGCTGGCTTTTAGTTTGCTCCCAGTGTTGCTCATTTACATCATACCCAAAATAAACTCATATCCATTCAGCACCAGTTCTCCTTCCCCACTCAGCATCCCTAGCAACCAGTAATCTTTCTGTCACTATGGACTCTGGATGTTTTATTGATTTGTAATCATGTGATCATCACTCATCCCTGCCATCTTCCACTTCCCATGATTTCAAGGCTCACTCACGCTGTAACATGTACTAGCACTTTACTGCTTTTATTTCTTATGGATACATCCAGAAGAGGGCATCAAATATCATTGTAGATGGTTGTGAACCACCATGCGGTTGCTGGGAATTGAACTCAGGACCTCTTCAAGAGCAGGCAGTGCTCTTAACCTCTGAGTCATCTCTCCAGCCCCAGTATTCCACTACTTTTTATGGTGAAAGACTACACATTGCATTGAATAGACAGGCAATATTATGTTAATTCATCAATTGTTAATCATTTGGATGGTTGGCTATTAAAATGGCCATCAGCTTAAAGTGTCAAGTTATTTTCCGTAATGTCTAACTTATTTCACATTCTCTATCGGCAATGTATGAGGTTTACATTTCATCACATTCTCCCCATCTCCAGAAATCATTTTCCACTTTTCTCTGTAATAATAATAGACATTCCAGTGAGCATGTAGCTCATGAGCTCATCACAGCATTGATTTGCATGTCCTAATGAATGGTGATGCTGAGCTCTCTGCACGTGATCTTCGGGTCACTGCGTACTTTCTCCGAAGAAACATCTCCCAAGGCCACTGCACATTGTAAAAGTCAAATCATTTTGTTATTTCTTATATGTCCTAGATGCTAAATGCTTATTGAATGTTTGATTTGCAAATAATCTCTCCCATTCTGCAGCTGGTCATTTCACTATCTTGATAGCATCCTCTAATACTGAGCAAGTCAAATCCATCTATTTCTTCCTCTGTCCCTGTGTTTGACTTATCACATTTAAGATTCCATGGGCAATCAGGGATCATAAGGAGATCACATTAATTTCCTTTTAAAGTAGAAGTCTACATTTAAAAATAATTCCATGTGTTAATCCAGTAGTTCCAGCATTACCCAAAGAGATATTATTTTTTCCCAATTAAATGAGCTTAGTACTCTTGCCATAAATTCACAGATTTTGGATTTCTGGCTCACTCCTGACACTCGGTTTTATTCACTGATGTATGCCTCTCTCAGCTAAAGGGCCATACTCTTGCTTTTTCCTGTTTTGTGGCAAGTTTTGACAGCAAGGAGTGTGGGTTCTCTCTCTCTCTCTCTCTCTCTCTCTCTCTCTCTCTCTCTCTTTCTCTCTCTTCAGGGAGTGTGAGCTCTTGTTCTCTCCCTTTTTCTCTTATTTCGGCTATTCTTAGTTACATGCATATACAACTTTAGGATCTGTTTCTTGGTTTTTATGAAGCAACTGGTCGGGATTCTGAGAATGTATAGAAACTATAAATCACTTTAAGGGAAATAGACTCTTAACAAAATTGTCTTCTGATCCGTGAGTGTGGGATGCCTTCCCATCTATTTAGGTTTCTTTCAGCAACAATTTTGCAATTTTCAGAGTGTGCTCTATGTTAAATGCATTCCCTTGCATTTTGTTATTTTTTACTGCCTTGTAAATGCAATTGCTTTCTTAATCTAATTTTGGGATGCAGCGTGAACTCATCGTTTATTGCAAGTTGTACAAAAATGGCAATTGATTTTTGTATATTGATCTTATATCCTGCAATCTTGCTGAAATCATTGGTTATAAAGGTCTTTAAAGTCGTCTCTTCGGGATGTTCTATAAGGTACCATCTACAAAAAGGCAAAGCTTGACTTCTTCCTTTACTGCCTGGGTACCTTTCAAACCTGTTTCTCATCTCACGACACTGATACTATGTTAAGCAGAACAAGAGAAAATGTGCAAAATCTCAGGAGATGGTATGTGATTGTTCACCATCAAGGTGATGCTAGCTATCCATTTATCAAAAGTGCTTTTTATCTTAGCAAAGACGCTCTTACACTTGTTTGTTTTTTATATTGATTCTATGTGTTTATGATGGATGTGCATGTGTGTTTGCACATTCATGTGTGTGAGTGCAGGCACATACATGCCACGGCATGCTGACACAGGTCGGAGGACAATGTTGGGGGTTGGTGCTAATCTATTTGATTACTTTTATTCTTTATTCTCTGTTTATTTTCTGCTGCACATGCCAGGCTATCTGACTTACTAGAGTGGGAGGACTCTCCTTCCTCCATCTTTTATTTCACTATAGGAACCCATCCTCCCTCTTTGTGTGGGTCTTTGGATTTAAACTCATGTTTCCACACTTGTTCAGCAAGCACTTTGGTTGGTTGTGTATTTCAAGACAGGGTTTCTCTACTTAGCCCTGACTGTCCTGGATTTTGTAGACCAGGCTGGCCTTGAACTCATCCACCCGTCTGCTTCTGCCTTTCAAGTGCTGAGATTAAAGATGTGTGCTACCATGCCTGGGTCTTCAGCAAGTGTATTATCCTCTGATAATATCCTGCAGCCTGCTACTTTAATTTTTGAAAACTCTTGAGAAATACAGTGTTAATTCAGCCTTAGATGTTTGACATAATTTATTAGGGAAGCAGGGTCTAGCTATGTATCCTAGACTTGCTTGAACTTACCATATTGTCTAGGCTAAAACTACATTCATGATTCTCCTGCCTCAGCCTTCCCAGTCAGAGATTGTAGGTGTGTGCTATCATGCCAAGGTCTCTTTGGAATTTTTTGATTGTTAATTACACACATACCTGTAGGTCTATCCCCAGGCTCCATTTCCTCTTTTGTCAGTTTTGCTTGTTTGGTGCTTTATAGGCATGTGGCCATTTCAGATATGTTATCCAACTTATCAGCATGCAAAAATTTATAATATTCTTTGGCAATCCTTGTTTGTTTGTAAAATTGGTAATAATGTTCATAATTTCCAAACTTATTTTAGTAATTTCAGTTTTCTCTTTTCTCAGCACAGCTAGAGAGCTATCGATTTTGATAACATTTTCAAAGAAAAGTTATTTTATTTTATTGATTGTCCATAATATATTTTGGATATTTTTGTTTTATATTTTATCTCTGTTTTCATCTTTAATATTTTCTTCCTTCTGGTAGCTTTGGGTAGAGCTGAGCCTTCTTTCATCAGCTCTTCAATAATTACATATCTGAGGTTTTTGGTTTTTTTTAATATAGGCATTTAAAAATGATTTTTCATTGATTACTGTTTTCTATGTGTCCAATTTTGTTTTAATGTGCCGTGTTTTCACTTTCATTCATCCCAAAGCATTTTCTAACTTATCTTGGGTCTTCTTTGATCTTCTGATTGAGAAACTTTGGTCTACATATTGTGAATATCCCATATTAATTTCTGTCATTTTTGTGTAAATTTGTCCCATTGCGGTAGCTGTATAATGTCAATTTTTAAAGTTTCTATTGACTTCTTTTATAACCTAATCTGTGGAGAGTGCTTCTTGTGAGCTTGAGAAGAATCATTTTTTGATGTAATTGAGTGGTAAATTCTGTATAGGTATGTTGGTTTATAGCATTGGGCAAGTTTTCTATCTGTAGTTGTTCTATACATTATTGAAGCTAAAATTGGTCATTTGTATGCATATTTTACAATTTTTCACTTTCAGTTTAAGATGAGTCTCTTATGGAAAATATATAGTGTATCTTAAAAAACATTCTGTGTTTTAGTCTGAGAGTTTAGACCTTCAACATTTAATGTTTACTGATGTTGCAGGGCTTACTTTGGGCATTTTCTTATATATGCAGGTATATGTATATGTGTGTGTGTACATTTAACTCAAATACACATATATACCATATATATCTTGCTCTAAATTTGCCAATTCTTTGACAATAGATACCTTTTATAGTACACTGCTTTGATTAGATTCTAATTTTTGTGCTATTTATTTTAAATTCTTTCCTTGGAATCATCTAAAAGTCATAGCTATTATTTCAATTTATAGTACTTCCTTCAGTCTAAATTTGTAACAACTCAGATTCAGTATTATACAAAAGGCTGGCCTTTATGTAACTTCTGGCATGACCATCTAATGCTATTTTAGAAATTGCAACTTTATAAACCTGTGGCCATTTACATAGATGTATAATTGTTCATTTATGCGGTTGGTATGGTTTAAATATGAAATATCCTCATAGGCTTGCGCTTTGAGTATTTATTTCTAGATGGAGGTGCTGTTTGGGAGTGTGTAAGACCTTTGGGAGGTGGGTCTAACTGTAGGAAACAGTGCACTAAGCGGGGACTTTGGTACTTTGCCTGGTCCACAATTCTGTCTTTGCTCTTTGCTTCATGGTCCCCTGAGATAGGAACAACTGTCTTATGTTGTACAATTTCTTGTCAAGATGTCTTGCCCAAGTGTGTAAGACAAAACACTTATTGATTGAATCCTGCTAAAACTGTGTCTCTGAATGAACCTTTCCTCTCTGAAGTAGTTTCTGATAGATATTTTGGTCACAGTGAATAAATAAATAAATAAATATAGGAAATTTATATCATAGTGGAGCTATTGCTGTGCCTAAATATGACCATGTGATTCTCAGGCCTTTGGGACAGACTTTGAGGAGGAATTTGTGAGAGTCTGGAGATGTGGACTAGAGAGGCCCTAGAATGTTATAACTGGGGAATAGTTGAACATACTTGTGGGGATTTGGAGGAACAGAATGCCAATAGTAATATAGCTATCAAAGACTGTATTGGTGAGGATTCTGATGAGAATAAGGACTCTGCTGGGAATTGGAATAAGAATCATTTGTATTACTGCATGACCAAGAATTTGTCTCCATTTTCCTAGTATCCTGATAATTTGAGTGAGGCCCATGCCAAAGGTGATGGTCCATCTTATTTGGCTGAAGGATTGAAAGTAGCACAGTAGTGTTAAGGCTGCTGGATGTTTTTAGCCAGGCTTATAGTGAAAATTAGGCACTTGGAGCAGAATGGGAAAATATGAAGGCTAGCCAGAAAGGGAACACACACACTAAACCTAGCAGAGAAAGAGGCCTTACTTGTTAGAATAATCAGCATTATTAAATGGCATCCAAAAACTAAAATAATAACTAATAAAATAATAATAAAATAAATAAGTTTCCTTAAGGGCAGTCTAGGAATTGTTGAGACCCCACGCACAGAAGACTCCAGGATGAAAAGCTCACTTTGAAGATTTCTCTTGGAAAAAGAGTATCCCTGGGATATTGTACTTTCCACCCACCCACCTAGGGAAGTCTTTCCCCAGGATTATCCCTCAGGCTTTCAGAGGCAACCTCAGCCAAGTTCCAAGCAGGGAAGGACGCTCCCATTCACACTGGTTGCAGAACTTGGCTCTGTCTATATGGTACTGATTCTGTACCTATGCAAAATGCAGGATGTATGCTTTAGAGAGTTAGGAAGGCAGGCAGCAGGATTTTAAAGGAACATCTTGGAGGCTAGGCAAGGCGTTTTGGGGTAGGATCCCTAAAGGGAGCCCCTACAGGTAATTTGTGTTGAAACCCAAGTTGAAGAGGAACCCCGTGATGCTCTGCCAAGGAAACCTGTAGGCAATGGTGGAGACAGGAGTAGATCCAAAACAAACGAAAAAAAAGGTGATATGTTCATACATGAAGACCACAGGAATGGGACTGCTTAAGTTTGGCAGAACTCACATCATGTATCTCAGGTATTCTTTGCACAGAGGACAGTTCACTGATGAGCCAGAAGTTGCAATGGACCTAACTCAGCTCTAAGTTCTAGGATGTTACAGATTTTCTGTGCTGGTTATTCCTGGCTGCCACCTTGATTGGACTGAGAAATACCTAAAAGATTGACAAAAATTTCTCTCTGCTTGAGAGGATTATCCAAGGGGAGCCCTCCTTAAGTGTGGGTGGGTACCATACCACAGGGTCAGATTCCAGATAGAATAAAAAAGCAGGGGCGGAGAGGGGGAAGGAACTTTCTAGCCACCATAATTGAGCTGCCCTCCTGCCATGATGGGCTAGAATCATGCCTATTGTACATCATTTTGCCTTAAATGGTTTGTCTAGGTATTTGGTCATACCAACTAACAGCAATTATATATTAGCTTCTGTTTATGAAATATGATTTCTGTAGTTAATACACAAATACTATTTTTTATAATTTAGTTTTTCAACATGTGGATGGGGTAGGAGTAGGATTATAGATTTATTTATGTCTTGGCCAGGGTTTCTTCTATTGTGATGAAAACACCATGACCAAAAGTAAGTTGGGGAGGAAAGGGTTTCTTTGGCTTGCAGTTCAACATTGCAGGAAGTAAGGATAGGAACTCAAAAGCGGCAGGAACCAGCAGGAGCTGATGCAGAGGCCCTGAACGAGTGCTGCTTACTGGCTTGCTTCTCATGGCTTGCTCAGTCTGTTTTCTTATAGAACCCAGGACCCCCAGTCCAGGGTTGGCAGCACTCATAATAGACTGAGCCTTCCCCCAACAATCACAAATTAAGAAAAGTTGAATCTTATGGAGGCTAAATTTTTCTCACTTGAGACCCTTCTCTCTCCAGTGACTATAACTTTTACCACGTTGACATAAAACCATCCAGCAACCTATGTGAATGTGATCTTGTGCAATGGAAGAGGAGTAGGAAGGGGCCACAGGCTTTGTTAACTGGGTCTTGACCCAGTCATGGCTGTTTCTAGCCTTTTGACCTTGTGGTGAACGTTGGGGAACTGAATTCGTTGTCTTCCCATGAACAGCTGACTCTGCTGGATTGTCTGCATGCATCTTTGAGCATAAAGAATCAGGAAATCAGGTCGTCAAATCTCAATACACTGGAAAGAGAATTTCCCCCCGTGCTGTTCCCCTTAACCCCCTTCTTCTTTCACTGGCACAGAAATATCTTCTCCCCATTATAAGTGTTGAGACGGAAATACTAATTTGAGGGAAACGCAGGTCTGTTTCTTTTTAAAGCCTTACATTTGGGCTCCTAAATAAGCCTCTCACACCAACTTTCATCCCAGGCCATCCTGAAGGAAGCCTGGGAGAGTCAAGTGGAATCTATGCATTATGCGACCCGGAAACAAAGGGTAAGTCATAGGTAGGACCAGCTATAGTTGGTGAACTGATAAAGTGAAAAAAATCATAGGTTATAAAATTCAGGTAATCTAGGATTCAAACTCTAAGGTTTTGTTTGTGATTTGGATTTTTATTTTACCTATCTATCTATCTATCTATCTATCCATCCATCTGTCTCTCTCTCTCTCTCTCTCTCTCTCTCTCTCTCTCTCTCTCTCTCATCTATCTATCTATCTATCTATCTATCTATCTATCTATCTATCATCTATCTATCTACCTACCTACCTACCTATCTATCTACCTACCTACCTATCTACCTATGCTTAGTCTGTTCACATTTCTGGACCCTGGGATTCTCATAAAACAGGAATAGAATTTGTTACCTGTAGGCTAATGACACAGAGAAGACAACACCTCCATGTTTGTTGAACTGGTGAGCAGATAAGTGACTGAATTGGTGTCTATCAAACACTGTAGCCTCAGCTGATCTAAGCATCCCTGAATTTAGAAATACTGGCTTCCCAAGAAGAAACTATGGCAGGAGAGTACCCCTGGGAAGATTATTACATCACCGATAATGTTTAGAATTGCCTGGGTATGGGGGTGCACTCTGACTTTTGGATTCTCTGCTGCCTTTACATTTCCTACAGACAGTGCACCCCCTTATCCTTTGTGTCACAGTTTGGTTGATAAGGCTCCTCCTTGTCTTCCCAGCACCCCAGGAAACCTCTCCATTGGAGCTATGACTTGAAGATTATGGAAATAACGACCTGGCCCTGGCTGTCCCTCTGGGCCCTGGCTTTTAGACTTTGAGCTATTTCGGAAACTCCCTGCCTGTTCCATCTGAAAAGTAGTTTGCAATGGAAATTTCTCCCCCTCGAAATCCTTGTTACTCTAATTGCAATTGAAATGCATAAATGAAATGACAAAAGCTGCATTTTATCAGCAATTATGGCAATTTTCTTTTATTTACTAGAGTTTGACCTCTGCTCTATTGATGAATCTGGCTTTTTCAAGGTCTATTTTCCCATCAGCAAAGTCAGGTTGTTTGTAAAGTGATTGGCACAAAACGTCATTCTCCCCTCACCTGTTATTTTTTTTCTCTCTCTCCCTCTCAAATTTTAAAAACATGTCATAAGTCTGAAGAAGCTGACTAGGAATTTATAGAGCCTGTGGATTTTCATGAGTGGGTCCTTTTTTTTTTAAATCCAACAGGAGTTTTTGCAATAATAAAATCTAAAAAAAAAAATAAATAAAAGTGGCATTTAGCAACTTGAAACTGTCTTTTGAATCTTTAGAGGTTTGCTGTGTGAAATTTCCATCCATTATATTTTCAAACTCTATCTAACTGCTGCCTCCCAAGGTGACATTGTCTGTAAGTCAGTAGGAGCCTTAAAACTGCCCAGGGTTCCTCTCTCCATGTGCAGGCAGCTACCAATTTCTGACAACTCCGGTTCCCGGTCTTCCATCTCTCCGGTTCTATCCACTTCCGTGGCCATTGCCCTGAGTGGGTTTTTATTACCATTTCCCTGGACCTGTGCATTGGCCTATACACTGTTCTTCCTGCCTTCAGCTTAAATCCTTCTCATTGTTCCTTTTCCATCTTCCACACAGCTGCCAGGATGATCTAAGATGCCTCATCATCCCCAGGAAAGCATCTCACCTCTTTAGGATGACCTGCAGGACACTGAATGGCCTGAACCCGAGTCCTTCCATCTGTCTATGTCATGATCTGCTTCTCCCTGCCCCGACTCTCACCCCGGTTCCAGGGATCCTGAACCCATTCTAATCTCCACTTGGTGACCACGACTGCCCTCTGCCCTGTGCTTAGCTTCTTCCAATGTCTGGGAATCCTCTTTCCATCTCTCTGCACTTCTGGCTAACTCTCATTCCAGCTTTAGGGGTTTATCTGTTACTTCCTTCCTGAGACCTCATTGATGATGATGACTGACCCTGTGCGTCCCATCACCCATTGGCAATGGCTGGTCTGCTGTCTGTAGTTCCCCATTATAGGGAAGACATGTCCCTGGAGGAAATGTCATTTATTTCACTCTGTCTCTTTGGCATGTAGCTCAGGTAGCCGCTTAACAGACAACCTCTTAAATACGCCATGTTATATAACAACTGTGCCATAATCTCCAATTTCCTGATCCTCTTCCCTGTTCCTCACGGTATCACTCTCTCCATCTGCGTACTAAGCTGTGTGTGAGGCTCTCGTCTGGCCCAGCTCCATGCATTGCTTTGAGGGGCAAATGAGCTGTTGGGTATAAATACTCCATAGAAACTTGAAAGCATTTCTTAATGCTAATTTTTTATATTGCTCATTTTTGACACCTCTGTCTAGCTCCCCCATCACACCCTGCCACCCCATCAGCAACTAAGACTGAATAAAATATACCAGTTGCCAAAGAGAAACCCCAAGACAACCCAAATGCCTTCTGTATTGATCATTTTCTTATGGCCGTGACAAAACTCCTGGCAGAAGAAACAGGGGGAGGAAAGGATTTATTTCAGCTCACAGATTCCGAGGGGGCCGCTGATCACAGTCGGGAATAGCATGGCAGCTGGATTAACCTCATCCTTAGTGACAGAGCAGGTGATACAATTATTCACCTCTTTGTGGATCAGGGAACTCAAAGTTACTGGAAGCTGGCAGAACCAGCTTGCAACTCTTAAAGAGTTCCCCTAGTGACCCACTTCCACCAGTCACATCCCACTTCCCAAAGGATTCACAACCTTCCAGAATAGTGCTATCACCTGGGGACCAAGTGTTCCAATGTAGGAGTTTACAAGGGACGTTTCACACTTAAACAAAGACACACTGAGCCAAAGCAGAACCTCAAATGAAACAGACGCAAGTTCATTTCGATGCTAACTCATGTGAGGACAGACATGTGTCCACTATTTCTGCTCCTCCTCAAATCTTAGGGATTTCCTGGACCAAGACAATTTCCTTCTTCCTTTTTCTTGGACTTTTTATATGCTGAGAAAGTAATAGGTAACATAGTCAGGGACAGTTGGTGTTAGCCTTTACCATGTGGCAAGTAGAACTGACTCCTTTAATTCTGCTCCCCAGTCCTTGGAGGTTATAATGGTTAATGTAGGTTCTCAGCTTGATGCAATTCAGGGTCACTATGGAGACACACTCTGGGTGAGTCTGTGAGGCTGTTGTCGGAAAGGTTTGACTGAGAAGAGGAACCTCCCCTAAGCATTGAGTAATACCATTTCCATGTCTAGAGTTTTGAACCAAATGACAGAGGAGAAGCCAAGCAGAGCTCCAGCATGGATCTCCTTCTTCTTCCCGACTCCAGCTAGAGTGTGACCAGCTGACTTGAGTCCCTGGCGCTGTGACTCCCATGTCATGATGGACCCTGCCCTCAAATGGTGAAGCAAAGCAACCCTTTCTCCCTCATCTGCAATTGCCAGTGGTGTTTCCCATAGCAACAAGAGAAGCACCAAATGCGCTCTTACATGCTTTGGAAGCTCTGATTGGCAGGAGGAAGCAGCGAACTTAGAGATGTCACATTGAATCCCCATGCTCCCCTGCCCTTGCTCAGATGCCTGTTCCTTCCCTTGGACTGCAGTCTCTTGACTTGGGTCTCTTGGGTGGCTTGGTTTTAGAGACCCTTGTTTTTTTGACCTTCCAGAAGGGTTCTGGGATGGAGATACTACGAGAAGTGCTGGAGTGTCGTGAGGGGAAAGGATCTATGGCGACTAAAGGTCCAGCTTGACTTTGCTGCTGTAAAACAGTATTTAGTCCTGACTCTAGATGACGAGGATGTGTAAAACCGACCTCGGATATGTGCAGGGCAGGATTGCTGCTGCATACTAATATGGTTTCCCAGAGCCTCTCACTTTTGCCATTCATGAAAATTTCTCCCACATACTAGTATCTTAAACCACAGCTCCCCCCTCCTCTGTGTTTGTGTGTGTGTGTGTGATTCTGATTTTATGAAGGAGAAAATGCCAGGTTATGACCCAGTATTGCTGAGATCAGTAACCCTGCTTTGAGAGCATAGTGACCCTGGCTCTTGACACCATTGCCAAGCCTTCTCCCAGCCATCTTGGCAACCGACACTCCATTTACACTGTGTGGTCTGGTCAAATGCTAAAATGTTTCTCTGTGTCAGATTTATCAAAGATGTCTCAGCCAAGAATGCACATTATTACAGGGAGCCCAGGGGAGCTCGTCTGTGCACTGAAACCCAAGCTGAAAGGCATTTCTTTGATCTCACTTGTTTGTCCTTCTCCTACTGCTCCCCTAACTCCTGACAATAGTACCTGAAGTATGTCTGGCTGGGAGTGCACTGACTGAACCGCCAAAGACTGTACAGCCCAGCCCAGGGAAGAGCTGATTCTGACTCACTGGGAGGCCTGTGTAAATTCTCCAGGAATCTAGGAGAGTGGGGCAGAATTACCCACAGACACACATTTGGCATGTCCCTCTGGCTGGAGGGATCAGGGAAGTAGATTCTCGTGTGTCCTTGGGAGGTTTCAGAGAAAGTCCAACAAGATGCTCTTGGTAGAGGGTTGGACACGCAGATGCATGCCACCATGAAGGCAGGGAATCTGTTCTCTTTGTGGAGAGTGATAGTCAATCCAGTTTGCATTAGATCTTGGCTTGCAAGGCAACAGGTAGGCAAGTCTTTCAAGGGTGGCTTCCTAGGTAGAAGAAAAAATCAGTGCCCATCACTCCGCTCCTTCCCTCTCCTGGTAATTTATTTCTACACTTGTCATCGAGGGCTACCAGATATGTAAAGTATGAATAATGGGGACCCATGGTGAGGGAATCAGAGGCTGATATTTCTCTTCATTGAGATTAATGGCTGTAATTTTACCAGTGGGGGAGGGAAGACGGGGGTGAGTTGTATAAGAAGAATGGTCTGTTGTATGAGGGAGTGTGGGTCTTGTAGGAAGCTCATCTTGACAATCATAGCTTTGCATATGTAGAGGTTGACATAGCAGAAGTCATTGCCGGTGATGGCTTGTCTTATGAATAGCCCGAGAGAGCTAAGTCCTTGTCAGGTATGCCAGCTTATACTGTGCCCAGAAGAGCATGGGTTTTTAAAGCCCAACTCTGTGTGTGCTTATACGCCCTGGAGAGTGTCCTAAGCATTTGATATATAACTAACAACTAACTAAGCTCAGAGTGAGACCCTGACCAGAGAAGCCGTGTATTACAGCAGTTAGAACAAGGACTCTAGGGCCAAGCAAACAAAGAAGTTGAACACTTGTGAACGACAAGACCTGGGGCCAGGCAGCTTTATTTCTCCGAGCCCCGGTGTTCCTCACTGGATGTAGATGACATGAATATATGTAAGATACATTGAGTATACTAGGAGCTCCAAAAATATCAAGCCCTTCTGTTTTTATTCCTGATGTCTTTACCTTTCTATGGTAAAGGCTCTGTTCAGAAAGTTTTACATATATGTTAAAGTTTACAGTCACGTAAACAGATATAGAAAAGGCGCTTGAGAAAATTCAAATGTCTCTTCATTATTTAAAAATAATTTTGCACAAATGAAGCCTAGGACGAATGCACTTCATATAATAAAGCTGCCATATACGATAAGTCCTCAGGAAGCATCAGACTGAATGAGGAAAGCAGAAAGCTTTCCGGCACTTGGACCGGCAAAAGAATGTGCTTGTTTCCACGTCTACTCAACATGACTTCGGTCAGAGTCATCAAGCAAGAGGAAGTCATGGAGAGCATCCAAGCTGGAAAAAATAAACTCAAATTGCCACCATTTCCATACTATGCGACTCAACCAAACTCTATTAGAGCCAATAAGTGAATCTATCAAAGTTTTAGGACACAAAACCATCACAGAAAAATTAGTCATGGTGCTATATGTCCATAGTACATTAAAAAAGAAACAGAAATCAAAATGCAGCCCCATTCAAACTACTTAAACAAATGCTTAGGGCTCAATCTCATCAAAGAGGCTAAAGATCTGTAAGACGAAACTACAAAATCTTGATGAAAGAAGCTAAAAAGAACACACAGCCAAGAACATGGAACTGCATGCTCATGGAGTGGATGGATCAGTATTAACTTCTTCATACCACCTAAAGTCATCTGCAAACCCATTAAAGTATCACTGACATTCTTTACATAACTGGGGAAAAAATCCCTAAAATTTTCATAACACTGAAAATTGCTGAATAGCAAAAGTCACCTTGAGCCAAAAGAACAAAGGCATTGCACTACTTGATTTCAAAATAGACCACAAAGCCATAGTAACCAGCTTCACACAGATGCCACTCTTAAGCAGAATAATCAACAGAAAAGGCAAGAGAGCCTAGGAATCAGCCTGCACATCTACAGTCAGTCAAGTTTTAATGCATATGTTTGATGCAAGATAAAGCATATGCTATGCTCAGAGCAGCCCTTTTGGTATATGGTGTAGAAAAACTGGATGTGCACACACAGAAGAACAAGACTCAAATATTATCCACCATCAATCATAAAATCCTCTTGAATGGACCAGAGTGTAAAGTGCTAGAGAATAAACTCTTTGAAAGACAACATAGGGGAACTTGGATAGAGAGCGACGGTTCAAGTAGGACCTCAAAACATAGGGAACAGAAGCAAAAGTAGACAAGATTATAGAGGACTAAAGAGATGTTTCACAGCAGTGAGGTGATCAGCAGAGTAACTATGCAGCCTGCAGAATGGGGCAGAAACACTTGCAAACTGTACCCCTGACAAGGGGTTAATTCATCCAGGCTATGCGAAGACTTCCAGCAGTCTGATAGTAAAAGCAACACTACTAACAAAACCAGAAATAACCCAATTAAAATCTGGGCAATGGTTGAGTAACCACTGGTGAGCCCACCGGGCTCCAACGGAGAGTTCCAAACCCACGTTCATACAGATGGCCCTGGGTAAACTCGCTTGGTTTTCAAACAAAACAGAAACACATGGGTATGAAAAAGGGGACTTGTAGGCAGAAGTGGGGGCGAGAAGGGTAGGAGGAAGACAAGGGATGGTAGGGGGCAAAGGGAATCAGAAAGCATTGTATACACATATGAAAATGACAAAGAACAAATTTAATTAAAACGGATTGGGGAATAGAGCTGGATGGACATCTTTGAAAAGCAGACA
Organism: Chionomys nivalis; assembly: GCF_950005125.1. Classification (NCBI taxonomy): domain Eukaryota; kingdom Metazoa; phylum Chordata; class Mammalia; order Rodentia; family Cricetidae; genus Chionomys; species Chionomys nivalis. The sequence goes on from NC_080108.1 coordinate 3,800,695, forward strand.
TAGGAACAGCCAACAGTTACACGAAAAGCAAATGGTCAATGTCACTGTCTCCATGGAAATCACATCAAAGGCAGTGTGAGGCATCAGCATGGTCCAGCAAGCATGGGCATGCCCAAAACAACAAGAGATAACAGGCACTAGCAAGGATGTGGAGGAAAAGGTACCTCTGGCACATTGTTGGTGGGGATGGAGATGAGCATACCCATGACGGCAAATAAGAGGCTAAAGATAGAACTGCTCCATGAACAGTAATCTCACTCCTGAGCACATATCCAAAGGAAAGGAAATCAGCATGAAGAGACATCGGCACTCCCATGTTGACCATAGTACCACTCACAGTAGCTAAGAGATGGCAATGACCTCCCTGCTCTTTCACTGATGAATGGATAAAGAAGGTATGGTATGTATACACAATGGGATGCCATTCAGCCAGAGATAATGCCCTATGTGTTTCTCAAAGCAAATATTTGAATGTTTCTACCATAAAGACATGATGCTTGAGGAGAAAATATGCTTTAAAAACACACAAAATGCATGTCTTGAAGTATTGCAAGGTGCCTCGTGAATAGGTGTATTTTTGTTTGTTTTCCTGTATTAGCTAAAAATGAATTCAACTAAAAGGGGATATTGAGATGACAACTCACTGAGTGAATTCTTGCTTTGCAAGTGTGAAGACCTGAGCTTGGGCCCTGGAAACTATGTAAGACCTAGATAAGATTGCACACTCAGTCAGATGTGCTGGGAATCTCAGTGCTAGGATGGGGGGGGGAGGATCCCTGGGGCTCACTGTCTAGTTCATCTCGTAGAATTGGTCAATTAGAGCTCAATTGGTCAATCTCTTCCTGGGCAATGAGTCCCTACCTCAATGCGTGTAGATAGTGTTCCTGAGACGGTAACCGAAGTTGAGGTTGTCCTCTGCCCTACACATATATGCATTCATATATATGTCCATATACACACATACATGCCACATAAACGAATAAAATATTAATGAAATAAGAAAATGCTCCCCGTGTAAATAACATTTATATCTTCTGAAATCTGGAGAAAATGTATTCATCAGGCTTTTGGCACTTCTCCATCTCTGAATGTGTTCCTTCCTTGGTGACATGGCAACTCCCAGATAATGGGAGGGACTAATCTCTGATTGCCCGATCAGAGCAGGCTACAGTGTGGCATGCACCAGCAGTTCCAGGCAGGGTTCATACATCTTCATGCCCTATCCTGTGACACCCCAGCTCAGCACTTTGGCTCAGGATTTTTGCCTCTCCTAGCCTCAGCTTTCTCATCCGTAAGATGGGCATGATAACACTGTCTGCCTAGGAGACTGTCAGCTCAAAACATCTGTATACTTGGGTCATCAGGAGATTGCTTAGTAACTACTCTGTGGTCACTTGCTGTGACTTCCCATTAGCTAATTCTTACCCCAAGAGATTGCTTTCGATCGTGCCTGTCTCTCATAATTGTCCATTATTGAAGATATGTCCATTTCTATCTCTCTGTCACCTCTGCTATCATTCTAAACTGTGTGCCACACAATGCTGGGGCACTGAGAAGGAGGTTACTTTGAAAGTGAAGACACTCATTGCTTGAGATGCTGAACATGGCATTAGACGCTTTCAAATACCCCATTGAATGCCCATCCTTTCCTTTGGCCTCGGGGAACCTTGGGGAACCTTGTCCCATTTGTTGAGAAGTTCTAAGGGCAGAGGAGAGAGTTTACCTTTGACAAAGGGGAAACCAAGGTACCCATGAGCTCTGCTTTGTATGTGGAGACTAAGGAATTTCAAGCAGGTTGTCTGAGGTTGTCTTTGACCTCAACCTTCTAGACCTGAAGACAGTGTGCATTTATTTTGCCAGATCCTAAAGAATGGATGGACATCACAGGGCATGATCAACTTCATGTATGAGCTATGCATTTTCAAAAACAGTAGTGTAATCATGTCACTCTTAAAAAAAATCAGACAACTGTATATTATCCCATTTAAACAAAATGTAAAAAATGTTATGTAAGTGTGAGCAGGACTGTGCTGATTTGCCCACAATTAAAACCCTGCAAGGCTTTGTTCCAAACTCTAACATCAACACTATAGCTAAATAATCTTTGGATGTTTGGAGAGGGGGCGTGTCTCCATAGAAATCACAACAATCCCATTAATTGCAGAGCATTTCATTATTTCAGTTAATTTCTTATCATTGTCTTTCTGCCCAGCATGTGGGCGCGAGCTCAGACCTCTCATTCAGAGAACTGGTCTCCTTTGATCTGGGGCAGGTGTGTGGGGACTTCTCCATCCAGTAATGAAAAGCAGTTTTCAGTGATTCCAGGTTCCACCTTACTAGCAGAGACCAAATTATCCCTCACAGTGCCTGGTGTGATGGTTTAAGAAAATTAGCCCTTGCAAAGTGACACACAGGTGTCCCTGCTCTGGCCAGATCATAGCTGAAGGTGGCTATTTCCTTACTCGGTCACAGGAGGTCAAGTTTGTTCAAAGTCTCCTTGTGCAATAAGCAATTCTACCTACCCAAGCAGTCACTGGAATGTTGTGAGGACCCTGGCTTGCTCTCTAGAGTGACAATTTGGTTATTTCTGGCATAGTGAATCTCTGATGCTAAGGAAGAGCTTCGATTCAGGCATTCCTGATGTCTCACTATGAGGCTTATATTAAGTCCTTAAACTCGCAGCACCTTAGTGACTTCAACCAAGAAATGAGAAGCCACTAAGACGTGCTTTTTTGCTCTCTCCTTCCCAGTGTTTCGTGGGCTGTCACGAGAAACTGATATGAGCAAACTCTCTGGAAATTCTACAGAGTTCCACAGGTTAGTATTTAAATTATATTGATTAGTAATCAACATAACCATATTTAAAAAGAAGTACTCAGTCACAACCCTCAGGGATACTGGTTCAACCAGAAAAATAGCCTAAGAGTAGCTACCGTGTACCCCCTGCACTGTCCTGCTAGATTCTGTGGGGACTTGCTCAGTGGGACCACATTTGCCTTCTCCTCCCCAGGCTGCTGTGATGTCACCAGAATACATCATCCACCTCCCATCCCTCCCTCCTCCTGTTTCTCTCTCCGTCTCTAACAGATGTTCACTGGATGCTCACTGTGTGACTCGTCTTATTTAGATGATAGTGACAGAATGGTGCGTGAGACAGAATCTTTCCTTCCAGGGGCGGTGTTAAATTGCAGGAGGTTATAAACAAGGAACATCTATAAGATCAGGTAGAGATAAAAGCTCTGGAGGCAGTCAGGTGGGATGAGGGTATCATAAATGTTGGGGGCTACATTAGACATAGCAGTCAGCCAAGCCCAACGCTATGAGGAATGGAGGAAGAAAGGTATGTGGGAAATCTAAAGACTGCTTCGAGCATCACAGGGGGACCAGGAGGTTTGAAGAATGGTAACAGGGAATACCACGACCTGTGTAGGTCTTAGGAGGCCCCTGTGAGTACAGTACAGAGCAGACTAGGGGAGACTGGAGGGTGGGGCTAATCAGATCATCTGGCTGATGATCTGGCTGGCTGGCTGGTGACAGGAGAAAGCTGACATTTCCTCCAGATAGATGGGCGTTGATTAGAAGCTGGGGAGCAGACACTTAGGGTCTGCCCTGAAGGGAGAAACAACGGGATTGGAGAGTGTGGACATCTGGAAGACAGTGGTCACGATGCATTAGCTTGAGTCACTAGCTTAAGAGAGCTTACATTCAGTAAGAAGAGGGTGACCATGGGGCAAGCAGATCTGTGGGTATCAAAGCACTGCTCAAGAGTCACTTTTGGTGCCATTAACAGGTGCCTTTTGGATATTGGAGTTGAGGTGTCACATATACAGTGCACACGTGTCAAGAGAGATTGCTGCCAGAGGCCTGGAGTCTTCCCCAAACAGCTGCAATGTGCCCTCTGGGCAGAGGTTTCATCTGATCATATATCTATCCTTTGATGCTGTCTAGTACAGTCTGGGGCTTTGCGCTAAGAACAGTGATGAATCCATTTGTGAGTTGACCCCAATGTAACAACACACAGGCCAAGGTGCACCTATCCCTGTGAATGCACAGGTAGGGCATGAGGTTGCTTTGCTGCCACCCTCCGGAGAGAGCTCAAGAGGCAGGGTGCCCTGACTGCCTTACTTACAGAGGTATCAGAAGAAATATTGGACAGGTGGTCCTGTTTATTCTCCTCTCCTAATCATAACCCAAGACTCCACTCAAGTACACAGAGCCACAGATTGCGCACCAGGTGCCCCTATCACTCTCCCCCTGGTTTCGGGGCGTCTTGCTGAGAGCATGATGCATTTTTGCCTAGAGTTGTGGCCACGTGTGGGGAACTCACATTTGGGGGACATTAAGAAGGCACAGCAGACAATGCTGCTGGTTCATTAGCTGGCTGTAAGCTGTCACCAGGTCATTCCTGCAGACAGAGAAAAATGAGGCTGCATTGGGAAGGGTAGGAGAGGGTGTCAGTCAAGCGCCTCCCAAGGCGGCTTCTTGCTCTCTGCATCTTGGGCGAGCCAGCATGGCATGGCAGAAGGAGCCTACACTGAAGGTCAAGAGACTAGAGTATAGGCTTGCCATAGCCCACTTGTGATTATTACCACGGGTGGATCATGATTTCTGTCTCTTGCCTTATATACACCTGAAGACAATGGCTGGCAGTTGTTTAGAGGGACCAATTTTTAACAGATACTATCTAAATTGCTTTGCTTTCCTCTTAAATCTTACGGTTCCCCAGTTTTTCATCTGCCTGCTTCTCATCTTTCTCTGCAAACTCTTGGCTTGTTTGAGAGACAGGGTTTCTCTGTGTAACAGCTCTGGCTGTTTTGGAACTTCCTCTGAAGAGCAGGCTGGCCTCGAACTCACAGAGATCCACCTGCCTCTGCCTCCTGAGTGCTGGGATTAAAGGCGTGCACTACCACATCCAGATTCTCTGCATACTCTTGATGGCTATGACCCTCTGTCATGTAATATGTTCCCACCATATGATGACAGCAGTTTCAGTAACCATAGGGCCAATGTCTTGCATGGAATCCTCACCTCTAGATCTTCCGTAGAAACTTAAAATTGAACTCTCTCTCTCACTTTCCAGAATTTTTTTTTGGTCTCAAGTTTTGTGCTTTCATGAATGGTTCAAGGACTGAAACCATTCTGTGTATGTGACTCATAACCACACCACTCTTAATGTCCTGTTGGCTTTCCTTCCATGTCCTCTAGCAGGTTGGTTCATTTCCACACCCTGTACTATCTGCTTGGGTCCACCTGCTTTTCCTCCCAGGCAACCCTTGATTTAGAACTGTCTTTCTATCACTAGGCCTAACAAGAATTTCTTGCTTTAAACCTTTAGGGACCTGTGACCATCTGGTGAAAAATCAAACCAAACCAAACCAACCTCCCCTCCAAACATCCCCTTGTATACCTGATCAACGCTAATAAACAAGAATACTGTTTGAGAACATAGAAACACATTTTGTGAAACTGAAGGTAGTTGTCTATTATATTTGGGGTTATGCTTGTCATGATCTTTATCTTTACAGCAGTTAGGAGTGGAAGAATTTCCCTCGCATGGTAGACTGAATGCAGGCTTGAAGACTGGCTAACTTTCTTAGAGAACATCACTGGTATGTGTGGGGAACTGGGGTTAAAACCAAGTGGAACTAGACACAGAGATGTGCCCACATGTCTGCTCTTCTACAGAAAGGAGCGGCCTCCATGGTGGCTTGGACCCAGTCTTTCACCTCCCTCCTCTAGTCTTGCTGTCTTCAGGTCAGCACCGACTTCAGCTCGCATCCGGACGTCCTTTTCCATCAGAGTGTTTTGCTTCTGCTCTTTTCTCTGTCCAGGAACTTATTTCCACCACCACCCCCCGCCCCCATTCCTGTTTCTCGTGGAGGCTCCCCTTCTAATGGCATTTGGTGAAAACTCTTCCCTGCACCCCAGGCAGAATCCATCATACTGTCGTTCCTGTCAAAGCACTCTACTTTCCCCTCTTCTGGAGCATCCATCATACTGTGATTTGAATGTCAGCTCACTATTAATACACCACAAGACTCCACGTTGCCTGATGGCGGGGACTCTATCTGATTCCACTTTGTAATCCTTTGCCTCTGCTCTCAATGCCTAGGCTAGGACCCGATGTGTGGAAAAGGCTCAATTAATGGTCATAGAATTAAATGGAGCCTAGCCACATACAACAAGAAGAGAGTTGAGGGTACTGCTAACAATAAGCATTTGGCAAAACGGGGATGGAAATCAATGTACCTTGCCCCTCACCTTTATTGATAATTACCAATGCATCTTGTTTTGTGCTATGAAGTTTGGAGAGAGTGGAAGGCGGGAAAGGAACAGTTACCATACTGACTCTATTATGTACTTACTTACTATAGCTACACACCAAGCATACAGATTATTTTATTTCTTCTTATAAACCAGTCAGAGTGTCTGACATGATTGGAAAGACTGATTTTCCATGCCAGAAAGTAAATGGGAATGAATATTCTAATACTATGGTTAGCAGTAAAAATGAAGAAAAGGCATTAGGCTAGAACTAAGATAAGACATGGGTCCTAGATAAAGTCACTTTTCCCACTACGACTTGGAAATTTCAGGGGTTTTGTTTGTTTACTTTTTCATTTATGAAACTGACAGAGCTCCACATAGAGCTAATCTCAAGGGACCTGTGATTATCTCTCTTTATCATCTTCAGTACTGTATATAAATCTATTTATATGTTGAACAGTATCAACATCTGTAACCGCACCCTTTTCCCCAATTTTTGTTCACCTAGAACTGGTGATTGTTATGTTATTTGAACTTCTACACATTTTAAATGCAGTCTCACTAAGATGACATATTCTGTCAGAGGGAAGACCACTTGTTTCCCAGCTGCCCGGCAGCTTAGACCAGGTGATGTGGGATTCCCCTCTGTATGCTATGAATATCATTGGTTAATAAAGAAACTGCTTTGGGCCTATAACAAGCCATAGGGGAACAGAGGTAGGTGGGGAAAACTAAGTTGAATGCTGGAAGAAAGAAAGGCAGAGTCAGAGAGAAGCCATGTAGCCTCCACCGGAGACAGACTCTGGGAACTTTTCCCGGTAAGCCACAGCCTCATGGTGATACACAGATTAATAGAAATGGTTTAAATTAATATGTAAGAGTTAGCCAATAAGAAGCAAGAGCTAATGGGTTAAGCAGTGATTCAATGAATACACTTTCTGTGTGATTATTTCGGGGCTAAGTGGCCAGGAACCAACAAGCAGCCCCTCCTCCAACAATCGTCCTAGGTTAAGATGGGCCTAATCCAATGAGAAGAGGGAGGTGCATGGAGAGGAGAGGACCGTGGGAAGATGGATGCAGAGGCTACCATCAAAGGACACCAAGGGGGACGCAAGAGAGAATCATGGGGTAACCATGGGAAGGCCAGTTGGTGCTGGTGATGCACCAGGTATGGGGTAACACCCTGTGCCACATACTTTGACACACACTACACCTTTCTGTTTAATTCTCAAAATTGAAACCATTTGATGACATTTTCTAACCAAAATGGTTAGAAAGCTCAATTACCTCAACTTAGGACAGAGGAATGGAACTTGAGGCTTTGACCTTGGAGCCTGAATTAGAAAGAATACTTGGTGAATCTTCCTACCCTTCTGAATTATCAAAAACTGAACAGCAGGGTCTTGGTTCAGGGTTCTTACTTACTGTTCTAATGCTGCTATGAAACATCATAGCCAAGACAACTTATAAAAGGAAACATTTAACTGGGGAGGTTGCTTATGGCTTCAGAGGGTTGGCCCATGATCATCACAGTGAGGAGTGTGGTGGAGGCAGACAGGCATGGTGCTGGAGCCGTAGCCAAGAGCTCACATCTGCAAGTTGCAGGAGGAGAAAGAGCAAGTGTGGGCCTGGCATGGGCTTTGGAACCTCAACGCCTACTCGCAGTGACACACTGCCGACAAGAGCACACCTACCTCAACAAAGTCAGACCTCCTGATCTTTGCCAAAGAGTTCTACCAACAACTGGGCACCAAAGATGTAAACATAGGAGTGTATGGGGATCTTTCTCATCAACCTAGCACACTGGTTAAAGGCCCAACCCCCTTAGGCCTCATATCCTGTTGTCTTTGATGATCCAACAGATTCTTGCGTTAAGGTCAAAGCTGTGCATGCTAACAAGTATGTTATTATTCATCTGGTTTAGCATACACTTTACCATGGTCCACATTTTAGTTGGTGTGTGTGTGTGTAGTGTGTTCATATATATCTGTATAGGTGTGCAGGTTTCTTGAATTTGTGTGATTGTGGAGGCCAGATGTCTGGTGTCTTCCTCAATGATTTCTCTACTTCATGTCTTGAGACGAGAGCTTCTCATTGAACCCGGAGCTCTCAGGTTAGGTAGACTGCCTCCTGCCTCTGTCTCCCCAGTGCTAGGAATCCAAACATATGCTACCATGCCTACATTTCTATGTGGGTTTATGGGACGCAAACTCAGATCACCATCATGCTTGCGTGGAAGGCACTTGGCCAACAGAGCTATGTCCTTTCATTTATTTTATATATAATTCAAAGGCTAGTTCAAGTTCTATGTCTTTGATATTCAAACTAATTTGACTTGAAAACTCAAATCTAGGCAGTAGGACCTTCGAATGTCTTCCCTCTGTTCTTTCCCTCACCTGACTCTTGCTCTCTGAAGATAGAAACAGAGAGAGAAGGATGGAGGGCAGCAAGGCAATTTGCTTCATCCGCCTGATTCAGTTTTGGGCTAATGTGCTGAGTGACTGTGCCTGCTCCCCCTCCTCTGTTGGCTGTGGCTGCGCTCCTCCTGATGAGGAAAGAAGCCCTTTCCTTTTGCTCACACAGCACTGGTGAGTCTATTCAGCCAGCAGCTCCCCTGCTAGTCCTCCTCTAGCCTGTCCTCTTCAGGTTCTGCTAAACAATGGGACATTTACTTCAGGCCTATCCTTTAGTAGAAACAAAAATTTGGCAGGGACTTTGGAACCTTTTTATATTCTTTACTTTTGCCTACCCCATCTATTCTAGCAAGGACAAACAAGGAGTTTAGGAATGACATAATCCAGATATAAATGACATTAGGCCCCACTCCCTTAGAAAGCGAAAGGGGCTACTTCTACTTACATAGTAATTTGTGCTGAGTGTCCTCCTTCAGGGCTCTTTCCCAGATTCCTTTGCTAGGCTATACACTTCCATGGAGAAGAAGGACTGGGTGGTCCCATTTATTGGTTTTCCTGAGGACCCACTATACTGCTTGCTGAAGCAAAAAGGTACACAGGGAGCTGCCTGGAGAACAGGCATGGCCATTTTCTAGGGAGGTCACCTTCAGAGACTGTAACTTCTTGGCTTGGACTTTCCATAACAGGAATAAGAATGCTTGCACCGGGGAGAGTGTCAAATGGATGGGGTATTTTGGGGCTGACTCTTATCTCTGTGGCCAGAAGCCCTGCTCCATCAGGACGCCTCATTTGGATCAATGGGGGTGCTTCACTGTGCAAGGGAACTCATTCTCTGTAGCCCCAGGAGGGTCTGAGTCAGGCTCTGTGGGGCAGGAGCACACAGCTCTCCTCCTGGAAGCTTTCCGTGCTAATGTCCAACTAATTAACAGGGCTCAGTGGAAGGACCATCCCTTGGATTAATCACGACTTGTAGGGAATGCAGAGATTGAAATAGCAGAACCTTCCCTTGCAGAGTCTGCCATGGTAGCGTGGGCTAGGTATCTGTGTGAAACAAAAAGCTAAAGAAGCTAAATGAGATTAAAAAAAATAATAATAAAAGGTTTAAGGCAACTAAGCATATGCACCTTGCCTGTTTGGGGTGTTTTATGTGCTGTGATCTGGAAGGCAGGACTAACTCAGAAAAGAAGATGGATTCTGGAAAGTCAAGGTAAGAATATGCATTTGCTCTCCAGCTCATTATGTCTAAGGCTACCCTTGAGACTGTGCCTAGGAGCGGGTGGAGTACATAGTAGAGATTATCACTGAATGGAATAAGTGAGACCTTGTCTCCTTCCCGTCAGCACCTAGCACCCTGTGCAACACACAAAGATAGGGGAGACCCAGTGATGTCTGGGAAATACAACACTCCTTTGCCAACAAAGAAAGTTCATGACAACCATAGGGAGGTATAATATTTGGTTCATGATTTCCTTTTTAACAATCAAAATATGCCTTGTTTATAAGATACACAGATGTTAAGAACATACTGATCTGATTTTCAGAAAATACTGAAAATAAAGATTAATTGGTAAGTCCTTTCAAGGTGTGTGTGTGTGCGTGTGTGTGTGTGTGTGCATGTGTGTGTGTAACTATGGTATGCAGATATGCCACTGCATTTTATGTTTATAAACTACAATGTTATTATCTAAATAGTACTCGCTTGGCTTTGGTCATTATTCTTGCTCTCTTGATTCTTATTTCAGAGACCCTTTCCAGTGCAAGAAGACAGAGAAGAGCTGGAGAAATGACTTGGTAATCAAGACCACTTCGTGCTGTTGCAGAGGACCCAGGTTCAGTTCCCTGAACCCCCATGCTAGCTCACAACCGTCTGTATTCTGGTTCCAGGGGATCTGCCACCATTTTTGACTTCTGAGTGGCACCAGGTATGCTTGTGGTTCACATACATACATGTAGATAAAATATCCCCCCCCCAATTCCTGTGGCCATGGAAGACATCACTGAATGATCTCCACATGCTTCTCATGAAGCTCAGATAAGGAAGACCCTAGGCCCTTCTCATGTGGCCTCTTGGCAGTTCCTCCTAAGGATGTAGGCTTGGCGTTCAAGATCAAAGTTATTTGATGCAACAATAGATGTTGGGTTTGGAGGACCCCCTCCCTTCCTCCCTCCCTCCTTTCCTTTTTCCTTTCCTTCCTTTCTTCTTTCCTCCCTTCCTCCTCCCTGCCCTCTTTTGTCCCCTCTTTTCATTAGTAGGGGAAAATGTCATTCTGAATAACTATAAAGCTCCAAAGGAAAAAAATTCCAACACCTCTACTGATTTTTACACTTTTGCCATGTTCAAGTTGAACGACTGCCTCCCCCGAATCCCTACTGTATTAAAGGACGTCCTCCTGTCCCCAGAAAGTGGGGAGGGGCTGAGCGAATAAAGAGATTTTGAAATTGGCATCAGCTTCATCTTCAGGAGCCCCTTCTCAAGGACTTTTCCATGTAAACAAGATCGTTAAACACTTACTGTGACATTTATTACCTTTAAATATTCATAAGCCCGTGAGCACCGGGGAAACACCCACTGCACGGTGTGAGCTGACCCAGCCCCTCAGAGTATGGGATGTGCAAGTCAGTATTTGCAGAATCCAGAGAACCTGATGTCATGGCTTCTTGGGGAGCCTTCATAGTTCTCACTACAGTTATGAATCCTTTGGTTTGCAAACAAGGAAGAAAATCCCACAAAACAGCCCAGGTCTGCTCTCTGACACATGCCAGCATTGGCAGCAAGAGGGCTTGTATAATAAATATGTCCTCCTGCTCTTCAGTATCGAGAGGGAGGGGGAATGGTGTGGGGGGAGGAGAAGAGGAGTGGGGATAGGGGGAGGGGAGGGGGGGTGGGGGCAATATTTGGGAGGAGGGGAGGGAAATGGGAAACGGGGAGCAGGTGGAAATTTTAATTAAAAAAGAATAAAAATAAAAATTAAAAAAAATATATGTCCTCACTTTTACATTTGCATCTCTGTTAGCCCCGCCCTACTACACACACCCTGCCCTGTCCCTAGTGTTAAGACACTAAAGTCTACAAGGATGGAGATGCTTCACACTCAGCCTTGCTAATTGTGACCAATGTGTGATGTCATTTTCTAGATGTGAGAGGGAAACTGACCCAGACATCAGCGGGATGATACCTTCTAAATTCAGTGGTGAAACTCTTGTGTTTGTGTCGCTTTCCTGGCTCAGATACGGAAGAAACAAATATGACTTGTTCACTAAGAGCAGTAGGCATTTGACTAATGGGGTGATGGTAAGCAAGAATGAGCAGAGGAGAAAGGGGGGTTCATCTTCACTTGCCATGGCTGTAGTTGACATCCAATCTCTTTCATACCAAGAGCAGTCCTAACAGTGACTGCTATATCTGTTTAATAGGTAAGGACATTGAACTACGGGTCTGAGGTCAAGCAGCTAAGACCCGAACTTTGCTAATCTGACCCTGTGTGGAGAAGCCTTCCCATCACAAACACCTGATGCTGAAGGTTCCCTGTTGGTTCTCTGAGGCGTCTTGGAATTCCTGAAAGAGGAATTGTAGATGAAGAAGATGAGTCAGCGACCAGGGGGGAAAGACATACACCATCCTGGACTCAGGTTTCTGCGGTGGTTCTCCAGCAGGAAGTAAGCCTGCTCTGTGTGGTTGTAAATGAAACATTGTATCAACCCCAAGAAGCAGATACAAGAAATCATTTTCAACCTGGCAGCAAACAGGTGATGATGATTGGGTGTTGGACTTCTTTTTATTTTCCTAAAAAATGTTCAGCCGGGTGTGGCTGAGCCTGTAGCTGAGGTTCTATGGTGGAGATTGCTGTTTCCTGGGTGAAGCTGAGTTGTCATGAGCTCAGAGCCTAAACCAGTTAACTGCTCTGACAGAAGGGCTCTGTTACCACGTAGCTTGATGGTAAGACAGATACACTGTTGAAAGGAGGATCATGTAGATTCCTCAAGATGCCACAAAGGAGCCACAGGCCTTACAAATACTTCATTAGAACTTTAGAAAAGTTTTTTTTTTTTTTTCATGTGAAATAGAAGAAGGAAAAGGGTCTTGAACTGGAATCTGCACATTTGGGGATGTGGAAAGTGAGCAACGGTGATCAGGAGCACACGTGCGTTTTTCAGTCATCACTGCAAAGACGGATGCCAGCAGGACTGGAGGGAAGCTGGCCCCCACTTCCAGCCCCTGGAGGCAAACAAATTCTGGCGCAGTCAAAGACTTGTAAAAATAAGTGTGAGGAGTCACACATTTGTATGCACAGGGTGTGTGATGGATGGAGGGCTAGTCCTTGCTCCTGCCGCAGTTGGGGCACACTCGAAGTTCGTGTGTGTGCATTCCCGGTGTGGCAGCTGCCTGTGTTTTGTTTTCAATGTCAGGCTTCTGCCTGATGCCCCCATGAGTTCCTTTACCCTTGCCCTGCAGAATGCTGTGGAGGGCTCTGTGGTCTATTTCTAGCAAGGCTCAGGTGCCTCTATTCTTGGCTTCCTCCTATTCTTGCTAAATGGACAGTGGGTAAAAAATAGCAGCTGCATTTGAAATGTTTTGTTACGTGGAGCTATTGAATTAGGACCGGGTTTGATGTTTATTGTAATTTCTGGATGTTCCTTTCCTGTCCTTGGTACTCATGCGAGAAAAGAAAAGCAACTCACAAGGTGTTGTTAGAGGTCATTAGCAAATCAGGTTTGAAAAGAAAATTTCCCTTTTCTCCTCTTTGAAGTGTCTGGAGCAGCTGATTTGAGGAGCACCCTGAGACAGCAAGGCAACCAACAAAAATGAGCCGTCCACAGCTACTTATAGTGCAAGTCAGGGGACCCCAGGGTCTGAGGAAACCACAAAAAATAGGGAGATAAAACTGATACTGAGGCTGATTGAAGGTTGCAATAGTACAACCAAATTGTTCCTACTGACTTTGCAGGCCCATTCTACATTTGAACTCAAAACTAAAAACAAAAGAGAAAGCAGATATCTCTATATAGACTTTTAATTGTTTTTTATTAGGACTCTTGGATTTTACTGAGTTAAGATGTTTGAAAATCACTGAGCTAAGAGTATTTTTTTTTCTAAAAAAAAGAAAAATCGGCCTTCGTTGATGATGATTGATTTTCTTGATTCCCTCGGCTGTAATTGCCAACGGAGCCCAGGACTGGGCACACTTTGTGAGGCCATGCTGGGCATAGCTAAAGTATCCTAGGGCATTTCTTTCCCTATCACTTAAGAACTACTTAATTTTTTCTTATCCAAGGTTGTTTTTTCTTGACTATTTCTAGAGTGCCTATTCTGTACATGCGCGTGTGTATGTATTTTGCGTGTGTACATGTAGTCGTGTGTGGGCAGATGTGCATGTGGAGGCTCAGACAGATGCCAGGTGTTGTCCTTAATTGCTCTCCACTTTAGTTTCCTGAGGCAAGGTCTCTCACTGAACCCAGAGCTTCCCCAGCTTGGCAAATGTGGCTGACCAGCAAGCCAGAGCGATGCTCCTGTCTCTACCTCCTCAGTACTACTGTTACAAGTATATGCTACTGTGCCTGCCTTTTCCCATGGCTGTTAAGAGTCTTAACTCAGCTCCTCATTAATGGACAGCAAACCCTTATCTCCCTTGCCCTGGATGCCTATTTTTAAAGACAAAATTATTATTTTTTCTTTTCTGGTGGCAGGTGGGTTAGGTTCATTCAAAACTATTCAATAAACTGTATCTCTTGACATTTCAGATATAGTTCTACAGGTAGAGTCACGAGAAAACAAAGATAAATCTCCAACTTCATTGCATTTGCCATCTCACAGGTAGAGATGTACAGATAACAAAATGTATAACGCACCAGGAACTGATGAGAGCCTTGGGGAAAGCGAAGCCAAGGAAGGAGGCAGGTGAAGCTTGCAAGAGGGGGATCCTGTTTGGGGTGACAAAGAACCTGCAAAAGGATCTGATCAGAGTCTGAAGTAAAGCAAGGGAGCATGTCATGGGAACATGTGATCAGAGAGACTATTCTGAGGAGGCAGCATGAGGCAGGCCTTGGATACCGTGTGGATGCCTTGGAAGAATGGATAGACAGATGGGTCGGTTCCTTCTGTCCATGGATGCAGCGGGCTGTACCCCCAGATACTTTTTTGTCATTCTCTGTAGACAGCTCACTCCTACAGATATGGCTTCTCAAGGCAGGGACACATGCTTTCTGGAAATCTCAGGAATTACAAGAATCTATGGCTGTTTAATTCTGCCTTGCGAGATCCCACTTTTCTATAGATGCAGATATATTTAGTCTTCTAGTTCAGGTCTTTTAGCTCCCAAGCCAGGCCCTGACAAGAGCTGACCAATGAATACAGGTTGGATTTGCCTCTATAGACCAACAGTATTGATTGTGGTGGTGATGGGGTTAGTGATAACGGTGGTATTGACAGCTGGTGATCAAGGAGATGGTGACAGCAATATCTACCATTTGTCAAACACTTTAAGCACAGTTTCCATGGTTTTGTAGGACATCTAAAATTATCTGTCTGCAAATGGGTTCACTAAATGACCTACTGAACTCACCTCTTAGAAGTCACGAGCATGTGTTTGAACCCAGGTCAACCAGAGAGGATAAAATCTAAGCCTCTCTGTAGTCATTAAGCCCTGTTCCAAACATATGCCTTGTGGGCCGTGGCTAAAGGACAGGTTTCTTCTTGAGAAGGTGGTTTTCAGACTCTTGCCCAGGGTCCTGTCCATCATTTTCTGAGATGCTTTCTGAAGCAAGCCCTGCTTTCTAAATCACGAACAAGCACACTTCCCTAACCCCCGACAGCACTGATGGCGTGTCATCTGCTGAGCTTCAAACGTCAAGGGTCAGGCTCATATGCGTCTCACATTCTCCCTTCCACAGAATCTGAACCTCTCGTGCCCCGATGCAGAGATAGTCTCTAGCTAGTGATTTTCTTATGTCTGGATCTCAGACAAGCCCTGCTTGACTCCTTCTTCGGAGCACCACCCTGGGTCACAATCCCTCTCTTTGACGTGAGAATTTTACAGATACAAATCTGTCTTTTCCAGGACTCCCGTGTCTGTGTACTCACTTCTTTGGGATATGCACCGAAACCATCACTGCCCGTAGCAGCCAAGTTTCTATGGGAGAAGTTTCTTGTGTTTAAATCCAGGATTTCAAGGGCAGATGAAAATTTTTCTCGAGAGTTAAGAAAATGCTATCATTTATGTTTTTGGCAGAACATCTGCTTTTGTTTTCCTTGAAACCCTCAGAAAAGAAGCCTATGGTGTATTAATTTGCAGGCTATAGAACATAAGCTATAGAAGAAGCAAACGGAAGAGAGGAAAAACACACTTTGCTGCAAACAAAGTTTTCTCAAATTGCTTGATCACACGAATCTGTCTATTGCAGGAACTACCAAACTGTACTCCCCAAAGAGCCAGGACATAAGGACTTTAGGTTTCATGGCTATGTAACTATTTTCTCCCCTGCCATTGTTATGGGAGAATAGCCATAGGTAACATTCAGCCAGGTGAATGCAACTGTGTTACAACTAACTTTATTTTTCCAGTAAGGTAATTAATTAGATTCACCCTCTAGGCTATAATTTGCCCATTCTTGGCCTAATGGAAGAAGACCTACTATGTGTCAGTGTATCTTAGCAACACATAGAAATAAAATCATAAATGAAGGACTGCTACAGATCAATCATTTTTCAGCTACTCAATTTTATCTACACGAATTTACAGGTTACTGTCTTATTAATATCGTCAAGAAAAAAAGGGACTAATGTGTGTTATGTAGGTTATTATCTATGGCAAAGGTTGCTAGTCATCCTTAATAGACTGTTCTCTGCAGTTTCCTTAATAATGCAGCCCTAAAGATCTGTTAGGATCCATGACCACTGGAATAAAATCTTATTTCCTAGGGCTGGAGAGATGCCTTCGTGCTTAAGAGACTTGTAGACCTCAATCAGAGGTTTATGTGGGAGGGCTGAGCCCACTACAGAGGCTACACACCCTGGGTAGGTTGTCCTAAGCTGTATAAGAGAGCAATCTGAGCAAGCCACAAGGAGCAAGCCAATAGTCAGCATCCATCCATGGCCTCTGCTTCAGTTCCCTCGGACTTGACTAGAGAATTGTAAGATGAAATAAACCCTTTCCTTCCCAAGTTGTTTTTGGTCATGGGGTTTTCTATCACAGCAGTAGAAACCCCAGGAAGACAACCAGTTACTTTAGGGATACCAACACACCATCAGTTTCTTATTCTGGCCCCTTTCTTCTTCTCTTCTCTTCTATTCCTCCACGAGCCTAAATGCAGGCCACTGCCTTAGGCTCTGCTCTGGAGGGAGTTCAGGGTGGTATTCCTTCTGAGGTGGAGCACAGAGTGACTGCAAGCACATCACAGATGAGTGTTTGGAATTAGACTAGAGATGAAAGTACCTATTAGAATTGGAAGAATACAGAGAGTAAATACAGAGAAAATTAGAGGAAATATCTTAAAGAAACAGGAGGCAATATCTTCTATATGAGACAGCTGACTATAAACCCCCAGGTTTGTCACCAGTTTGGACTCATGATTAGAAACTGGATAAATGAATCTAGTTATACAGTTAGAGGTCAGATTTTGGCACCTTTTATTGTTAGCAGAGACTTGATTCCGAGAGCTGCAGGGATAGGAGGCTAAATGAACTGGGCTTGTGAAGCTGACTGAACAATGCTCATACAATAACACCATAGCTTCCCACCTCCTGCCTCTCTGCAGGACCTGTCATTGCTCCCACTCAAAGAGCTGTTCCCAAGGCTCTTCTTGGCAAGACTAGACTTCCTTGTGGACCATCAGCATCTATCCATGGCTTACTGCAGACCTTACGTTTACAGTCTGCTCCCAATGTACTCAGCAATTCAGTTAAGTTAGCATCGTTCTTTGGAAGTTTTTCCTGCCACCCTACCCTCAGGCTACTGTCTTGGTCTGGAATAGTCTTCCTGAGTTTTGCCTATTGCAGATGTACCCATTACTTTCGATCCTCTCCCAAACGCTACATTGTATAGGAACTCCAAACTGCCAGAGGGGGTCCACACCCTGCTCTGAACCCTAAGGCCTCCTGGATTTCTTCTACACAGTTTATTTTAGGCTGCCCTACATTAAAGATAGCTGCAAAAATATTTGTATTGCCTTTAGGAGATGGAATTTCTTCTTCTACCCACGAGGGCTGAATTTTATTAGATGAATCTATAGCCAGTCTACAAGAGGTACCTGGTGAACTATAAAATACAGATCCAGGTTCTTCCGAATGAAACAGTTTGTGAGTGGGGGAAGAGGAGAGAGGAGAGTTCACGAATACGCGCATCTACTTTGTGTCGAGTGCTTTTTTGAGTTCTTTCGTTTTATGAATCCTCACAAACTTTTAGAACACAGAGCATGCGAAATTCATTTCAGAGGGGAATATGAAGCCCCGGATGGCGATATTAATGAATATAGGTGTACAATTAGTGAGGGTTGGAATTAAGATTTGAGTGCAAATCTCCTTCGCTCCAAGGCACTGGCCTTTTCCATTATTGGAGAGGGGACAAGAAATTTCTTGTGCTAACTGGAATACTCCTGGGAGTAAAAAGGAATGCTATTAATAGGTGCACGGAACAACTTAGGTAAACTGGGACTCTCCAGCCTGAGTGTCCTGTGATCACCCTAATTATAAACCACCCGACTTCTTTGTTCTCCATTTGTATAAAACTAAAATAAATCTCCTCTTTGGCATTTTACTTCTCTCAGTTATAGAAACTGGAAAGAAATAATGGGGTTGTTGGGGAATCTTTCTTTACGAATGACTGGAAAGAGATTCACATTATCCAACGGGGCGGATAAGGGATGGTGTCTTCTCATGTTCCTTCAGGACAGTTGGGGATCGTCCTTGGAACTTTGTCCTGCCTCCTCTTAGAAGATTAGGGAGAATAGCTATACTTAGGTGACACCGAATGAGCTCATGTGGTTGTACTGGTGTCAGGTACACTGGACCAGGTACACTGCACCCCTGTCTGGCTCAGCTACATAGAGAATGGGCAATGACCGGGGCTGTAACATGGCTGCCTTTTGAGCTTTGATTTTGCACTGAGCCTCTTACTTGTACCACCTCCCTGGTTTTGGTTTATATACTCTTGCATCCACTACTCATGATAGCCATGTAAGGGAGGTCCTCCATTTCTTCTTATTCTTCAGGGGGAAAAAGTATATGCCGAGCAACTGAGTATCCCCACACAACTCCACCGTGAGAGTAGTTGAACCTAAATTGATTGGTTACAGAGACCCATGCCCTAATTAGTGAGATCTGTGGCTCTTAGGAAGTGGTCACCAAGAAGGTTCAGCAGTTAGCTCACTTCAGAGGTTCTAAGCACTGTGCCTGGTCATAGGTAGTCGTTCCGTCAATAACACATGCCATTGTTATTTTCTAACTAGACCTCTGAGGAACACATACTAAATGCTTGCTGATACTCAGTTTCTCTCATCCACATTTTTCCTCAGCTCACACCAAACCACAGGTTAGAAATGTAAAAGAAATCATCATTTATCAAGTCAGTGCCATACCCTTGGTATTAATGAACCCAGCCTCTTTCCTTGCTAAAATACAACTATGATGTATTAAAAATACTACTTATTTGAACACAGACGTGTCTAAAATGCAGTGAAGTCACTCCAGAATCCCGTCGTCCAAATATACTCTAGACCATGGGGGATCTAGTCTGCAGATGCACATGATAAAAAACCAACCAACCAACCAAACAAACAAGCCATTGCTTTTACTCAGGGAAACAAGAAGAGTTGAGAGCAGTATCATAGGTATGGCATTAACTTAAGTTTTTGAGACAGGGTTTCTCTGTGTAACAGCCCTAGCTGTCCTGGAATTAGCTCTTGTAGACCAGGCTGGCCTCAAACTCTCAGAGATCCTCCTGCCTCTGCCTCCCGAGTGCCCGGTTTAAAGGCATGTGCCACCACCGCCCGGCTTACTTAGGTTTTTAAAGACAAAGACAGTTTGTGATAATACTAAGGATATTTAAAGACAAAGGATCAGTTAGAGACAAAGATGTAGAGGGGGGAATTCCATAATGTGTCAGGGGTGTAGCTTAGTTAGATGTGAAGTTGGGGTGGGAAGGGGTAAGCCCAGAGATATGGGGTAAGGGCATCAGGTATGGCCAAAAGAAGTGAATTACTTTACAGTTTCCCAAAGTCCCCCGGGAGTCATGCTAATGTTTTATGTGTGTGGACAGGACAGTTATAAAATGTGGCCAGGGATACTCCCCAGAATGAAGAGAAGCAAGGATGCCTGCCAAGCATTCTCTGGGCTCTAAAACGCTTTCAGTGGCAACCCAGGGATGTTTGCAGTCTGGATTCTCCTCTAAGGGGTGCTGATGGCTGGGTAGGCCAACGGTTCATGAGTATCCCTTTCTCGGGCTCCCAGGGGCATCTTTCCCTTGCATCTTTGTCTCATTTCTGGCAAAGCTTTGGAAATGTGTGTGTGTGTGTGTGTGTGTGTGTGTGTGCATGCATGCACGCTCTGAGACTCCTCTCTGAACACATCAGGGAGAGGACTGACAACTGGATTCCCTAGAGGAGTTGGCATTTCACAATTAAGATGTGTAAAACTCTCATTGCCATCACACCCTTTATGCTGGGATCTGGGCATGGATCCCTCGGGATAGCATATCTATCATGGCTCCATGCCTTTTCCTGCAGTTTCCATGACATTGTCAATACTGAACATATGAGATGATTATTAT
Organism: Chionomys nivalis; assembly: GCF_950005125.1. NCBI lineage: Eukaryota > Metazoa > Chordata > Mammalia > Rodentia > Cricetidae > Chionomys > Chionomys nivalis. The sequence goes on from NC_080108.1 coordinate 3,821,135, forward strand.
TTTCTGCTTGGAGGATGCACAAGAGAGAAATTCCTCAAGTTATAAGAAAATGTGGCTGTGATTGTAAAAGACTGCATGAAGCTGGCGGTGGAGTGCTAGAAAGGTCCGAAGATAGGCAGCTCCTTCATTTCCGTTTCTTTGGAAGACCCTTATGAGCCTTTTACATCTCCGGTACAGTGTTTGGAAGACTGCTGAGGTGAACGGGAAGGAAACCGATGCCGCACAAACTGTGTTTAGCATGGTGCTGGTAGAGGAGGCTCAACTCGGGTAGACTTTACCAAGAAGATCCACCAGGCACTACGGGATGAAATGAGTCTCTCAGCCCCAGCTCACGGAGCACATGCAGAAGTCTAGCCCAGTGGCTTAGAGTGTGACCGCAGTTAGAAATTTAGAGGTAAGTGTTTAAAGCAGTAATTCAGTCGAGGTCTTTAAGATGAGCTGTAGTCTCACACAGCAGAGCTCTTTACAAGAGGAAGATGAAGACAGAAAAGCACAGAAGAAGGACCCTGGAAAGACGAGGGAGGGCATGCCACCCGTAAACAAGGAGAGCAGCCGCCTAAGACACCAATCCTTTTGATTCTTTAATTTTAGACTTCTAGCTTCTGAAATTGAAGGGCATAGATGTCTGTCAATTAAATGACCTAGTGCTTGGTCCTTCATTATGGCAGTCCTGGAAAGTTTGAGGGATAGAGATTGTCAAGCATTTTCTTATTTTTAAGTGTTTTATTTTAAATTGATCTATTTTTAATACTTTTAGTTATGTGTGGAGGTGCCTGTGAGTGAAGATGAGGACAGAAGCCTCCATTTTGAGACTGAGATCGAGGTAAGATCTAGTGGCTGGCTGTTTTGCTTTTCTGGTTTTCAGGTTGAACCCCAATATTTGTCTCTGAGTTTTTATTAATCATGCTTCAACTCCCAACCAGCGTTTCAAAGGGTTCTGGGGTTTCAAACCCCAGTCTGCACACTTGCATGGAAGGTGAGGGCACAGAATCTTCCAGAGCTGCTGTTACAGGCAATGTCTCTACCTTCCGAGCTTAGAATGAGAGATGTCGTTTGGCTCAGGCTGACCACCTCAGGTGCTATCCAAACCCAGATCCAGCACCTCGTGTTGGTCCACCCCAACATCCACTCCACCTCCCTGGTGTGCAGGGAGGAGCCGGCCCTGCAGAACCAGATTCAGGAGCACCTCACTGCCACCAAGGATGAAAACCTGAGACACGGCCTGTGCTGTCAGCTCAAGCCATGTTGATGTCATGGCCCTTGCTGTGGACAGACACCACGTGGAGTCCATGATCCCTACTGCTGCTGAATATAAAGAATAAGGAAGCTTCCTTTTCCATGGTACCAATGGCTGCAGAGCGACCATTGAGAATGAGAAACACGGAAGGCTTCTGTGACCACCTCTCCCTAGTCCTCTGCTCCCCCCAAAAGAAACCGTCTAAACAGGGAGCCATCGAAGAGAATACTTAAGAAGTGTGATAGGGAGCTGAAGTGTAGCTCTCCACAGCTGGTGGCTTCTGGTGGGGTGGAGGAAGACCACATTTTCTTTAAGGGACTGTCCCCTGGGAGTTTGACCATGCTTCAGTGAGCATATGGACAACACAAATTGGACTTGGTATTTTATTTTTCTTCTTCTCTTTTGTTTTGGGGAGGTCCTAAGGTGGGGGGGGTGGACTTGGGAGGATGGGGAAGTGAATGTGATTGGGGTATATTATGTGGAATTTCCAACTAATGAATAAAATATAATAATAATAATAATAATAATAATAATAATAATAATATAAGTGCACTGCCACTCCCTGTAGTGGCGTTTAATTGGTATTTTAATAAATAAAGCTTGCCTGGAGATCAGAAAAGTAAAACAGTCACACTGGCCAGTCTTACAGACCAGGCAGTGATGACCCACACATTTAATCCCAGTAGCCACACTAGTTTGCCATACAAACCAGGAGGTAGTAGTGTATGCCCTTAATCCCAGAACTAGAGAGGATTATAAGACGGGAGGAGAGAGCTCTCAGTCTCAATCTCATTTTGAGATTCCTGGAGGCAGGATCTCCATTTTGAGACTGAGATCGAGGTAAGATCTAGTGGCTGGCTGTTTTGCTTTTCTGGTCTTCGGGTTGAACCCCAATATTTGTCTCTGAGTTTTTATTAATCATGCTTCAACTCCCAACCAGCATTTCAAAGGGTTCTGGGGTTTCAAACCCCAGTCTGCACACTTGCATGGAAGGTGCTTTAACCCCTGAGTAAGTGCCCAGCTTCCAGTACCTTACTATGGGGCAAATTTTAACATTTCCATTTAGTGAAGCCCTTAAAAGTTTCTCTATGACAGGTCCAACATGCTCGTCACACTTCTCCTGTGCTCCAGGCTGACTACTGCTGAGCGTTAGTGGAAGGCCAGCACTCTATACCGTGATGGCTGATCTCATATGTGGGAGGCTAAGTGTCCAGTGAAAGGAAGCTGACATAGCAGGGAGGTACCAGCCGGAAGGAAGGTGTGTGTTTGGGAGCATTGGAGGGCAGCCTAAGATCTCACCAGTCCACTCACCAGTGTGCCATTGGACATGCTATCAATTGCTTGTTCTGGAATGTTCCACGTATTATTTCAGGACTACAGCTGACCAAAAGTAACTGAAAACATTGAAAAGAGATGTCTTCACTGTAGAACGTCGGGGAAGGACGAAGAAGTGCTAACAGGCAGATAAATGCACGTATGAGCTTGTGAGTTTGGAATGGCGGCTCTCACCATACTGGCTTGCTTCAGTTGCTCTGTTAAACGTAAACATGCAATCAAGTTCTCTTTTTTTTAAAAGTAGAATTATAAACTTAATTTAACAGTAAAAAAATTTTCCTAATTTTCATCAAACTGCCCAGTTACCATCTCACTTTCCCTTGCTAGTCTTAGGGTTTATCTGAGTACTACTTTCTCTGACCCGCAATTTATGAGCTCAGCGGGGCAGAAGAGCCCTAGCAAAGGGTGCTAGGATCCAGCGCTCCATCTTGTCCGACACTGTAAATGTTGGTTAGGCTTGTCTGGTGACCACACACTGATCTCAGTTTCCTCCCTTCTGATGAAAGCATCCCAGGCCTGCCTTCCGGCTCCATGTGCACCTTTGTGTAACTTTTTTTTTTTCTCTTAGTAAAGCTTAGACAGGTTTAATGACAGAAAGTTAAGAAAAATTTCCGGCCAGCTTTCTTTCAACACAACGTCACTTTGAATACATCTGATGAGGAATACTTTGCACAATTAAAGGAGACAGATTGTTTCACGGGGACAAAGAGCTGAATGCATAAATTAAACATCACATTGCTATTCGTGCCTTTCTAGTGCAGTTCTGAAGGGTCCAAGAAAGGAATGGGTGTGGAAAGTACCTTCCCGCAGGGGACTCCCCAGGTGGCAGCTCGCTGTCTTGTCTTAGGCTGGTCCTTTCCCTCTGTTTGGTTCTCAGGGTTCACCCCTGGACTCTTTCCCTTCCTCTGGTTGAATTGTAACTTAGAAGTTAGATAAAACATTTCCCTTGACCTGCACTGTGAAGCCTGCGTTAGCTTCCTTTAGTTTTCTTAAGAAGCTAGGAGGGATGGGGACAGCAAGATGCTTCGAGCATTGGCACTTGCCAACCAGCCAGATGACCTGAGCTCAATTCCCAGGACCTCGATGCTGGAAGGACAGCACCGACTCCCATGAGAAGCCCCCTGACCTCTACACACAAGCACATAAACATAATTTAGAAGGCTAGAAGATCATCTTCTCTGAAGGTTTTGAGCTATTCAAATGACTCATGGACACAGACCAAGTTGGGTTTGGATCTTAGTCTGTCCATTTATTTGTGTGATTTTGAGTACTTGCCCAAGCCTTGGTCTCCTCATCCAAATGTTGGAGGTGACATGACCATGTTCAACATAGCATGATGTATTATAAAGGGAAATGCCACAAGCCAACACACACCTAACATATGGCCAAGGGAGCACAGTCATCATCATGATGGTTGGTGGCTTGAATATGTGTATCATTTGTATTAATTGTGAAGAATGTGCTGGTCAAAGTTTTTAAACATAATTCTTAAGACCAACTCCCAGTGGCCTCCAGCGAGTGTGTGTCCTGAGTGTATAGGGAACAGAGAAAACAAGATTCTGTAATAATCCGACAACTTTTCCGCGAGGGACGACAGGATTTTTCAAGCCTTTCCTTGGGGGAGAGTTTGATAATCGCTTTCGGTTGATTACTTTTCTATCCTGTGTCCTGTTGGGCTGATAAATCCGCACATTTCACGGTGTTTCATCTTCCCCGGCTGCACCCATCTCCTCTCCATCACCTTCCCAGTTGTTGGAGGGAAGCTGAGAGGAGACAGGGAGCTGCTGGGGCCCTGGGGAGGGACAGTTACAGCCTGAGGCAAGTGGACAGGCTGGTGCCACCTCAGGAGGGGTCGCTGTGGATGTGGGAATTCAAGTCATCTACAGGATACAGGTTCTCACACCAATCTGTGTTCAAAGCCTGGCTGTTGCATGGCGCTGGAGCCCCAGGCCTCCTCTAACTCTGCCTTGGGCTGATCAAATGCTGGATTTTTACAATAGCTGTTTCAGGTCAACATGCTTTTAAAAAATCCCATTATTATCTTTTGGGACCCAGCGGTTGTCTAGGAACCATGGACTTTTACTCAGAAACATTCAGCTCAGAGTCGAGATCAATGGGAAGAGCCATGCCCTTCTCAAAGCACTCCTGAGATACTCACAGTGCTTGCTATTCTCGTGGCACCTGGCTGTGGTAGGCTGACCCTAGCTGGTCCTTTATAACTGTGCAGATGTGTTTGCATCTGTACACACCACTGCCCCAGTGGCTCATTCTGAAGAGCTTCTTTGGTGAGTGTGTTCAGTTTTTACTGATTGCTTCATCTTGACCCGGAGCCCTCGTAGGTGCTATTGGGATGGAGGCCCAAATAAGCTTGGGGTTGTTATGATGAGGCCCTGGTTGGAACGTTCAGAGAACCTGAGGAGGGAAGACAGAACCTGCGTCTGACTGGGAACTGTTATGGACTAAGGCTTGCATCCTTCCAAGTGTTGCAGTTGAAATCCTAGTGTCTACAGAGATGATCCTGGAAGGAAGGGTCTTCTGAATGTGGAATCCTTGGGCTGGAGCAGGGGCTTTGTAGGATGGGACAGGAGAACATCACCCTCCTCTTCTCCCCACTGTGTGTGGCCATGAGGAAAAGGTGGCTGTATCAACCACTGTGAGTGTCTTTACCGCATACTAATCAGCCGCTATGTGTAGCAACAAGGTAAATACAGCTTCTCAACCCCCTGTGAGTGTCTTTACCGCACACTGGATCTGCTTGCACCTTGATCTCGGATTCCTTACCTCCAGAACTGAGAAAAACAATTGTCTTCTTTCAAACAGTCTCCCCCATCTATTGCAATTTGTTATGAAGCCCTGCACGCAGACAAAGACTGTAGTGGGCACTGCTTTGCCCAGTGTCAGTGTGAATCACCTGCTGTGACCCATTACTGTGCTCTAGACTGGAAGCTACAAAGTCTGTTTCCCAGAATGCTGATGGCAGGAGGGAGACTCAGATGTGATTTAGGTTTCCTTATCAAGCTACCCCTGCTCAAGGATGCTACAGGGTACTACTAAGCTTTTTCTGTCTGTATTGCTGGGAAAGAAGATGAGTCATGGTGGAGGCATTTGATTTTGTTTGTGGCTATAGCAGAGATCCTTGTAGACATTTGTTTGGAGCACAGGCAAAGTTGGAGCACCATGAAGTCAGCATGCCCAGTAAGACCTCTGCTCGGCAATTGGTTGCTGCATCTTTCTGAGTCGAGCCCAGTTCCTCTCTGTGGCTTTCATAGCTATTTCTGAAGCTGTGCCTCCAATCAGCTCCTCCAGATCTTAATTGTCCTAGATACCAGGATGGGCAAACAGGTTCAGACGACTTTGGTAGGCGGTGTGGTTTCTGGCACAATTCTCAAACTCTGACTTTGGAGAATAAAAGTGGGCTTTAGCAACGAGTAACAAATGGATGTGACTATGCCCGCCTTTCAATGAAACTTTATACAAAGCAGTCAGCAGGGCAGATCTGGGCTAAGGAGTAGCGCCAACTGATCCCGTTATAATATACCCCCTTCTGCTTTCTTGGTAGAGTCTCCTTTATGTTGAGAACTGATCAACTCAGAAATGTCTAAATCCAAGAATGTGAGACCATGATGTGAGAAAGGAATAAAGGGGGATTATACTCTGGCCCTTGGGTCCAAGGGGTGGCAAGGACCAGGTTACGAGTGGGCAGGATGCTCAACCATGATCTTTATCTTTTTCTCTGACATCTGTTCTTCAGTGCTCTCATCGAGAGTATCTCATCTGGCTTTCACAACACCCTGTCAAGGAGGTATAGCTGGGAAATTCTGAGAACTCTCAGAAATATTTTTCTTAAGGTCACTGGGCTTGCAGGAAGACAATGCAGAATTTGAAACCTGGAAGCTATGCTTGTCTCTCAGTTCAGGGCTTCTTCCAGCATTCTGTTTCCCCTTTAGGAGTTTGCCCCTAAAATCCAGAATAACTTGAGGACAGTCTGAGGACATGTGGCTGTTACTTGTAGATGTTAGATGTGGAAGTCTGGAGGGCGCTGCGGATTCTGCTAAGCAATGTACGTGCGAGCAGCCCTCGGAAGCTCATTTTAAATGTCGACCTTCAAGATCCACCTAGCGATTACTGAGTCGGAACCTGTTTTCTATCAAGATTTCTAGATAAGTCGTGTGCGCGGTACTTTGGAGATGATTCTCCCAAATGAAACACTTGGGGTTGAGTCCTTAAAGCCCTGGAGATGGTACACCAAGCTCGCCTGGAAGTCAAAAGCCTCATGGAGGCTGAGGAGTAACACAGAGCGGTGAAGTCATCTGTTGGACCATGTCAGTGGGAGATACCTAAACTCTTTGATCAATCACCTGAAGCTCTTTGATTAATCAGTTCTCCTTGCAGCATTTTTTTCAGAGGATGATGTGCACACATTGGAAGAAAAAGCATAGTACACCCTAAGGTAGAAATGGAAACATTTCTTATCTTTGCATTTTATTGCCTAATATTGTCCCAACAGCACTATAATCTGAGTGCTATTATTTTACTTTTAATTTGAGGCGATCATCATCATTATCACCACAAATGTATCCATGCTACGGTACTGGCGCATGTCCTATTCACATAGCACCAACTTAATCCCAAGAGCACATTTACGGGACAGCCCTATTCTCTAGACAGAGACTGAGGGGCAGAAACTGAAAGACCTTACTCACGGCTACAGCATTGGGATGTCCTGGAACAGGACCAGGGAGTCCAGCTACCTAAGGACACAGAGCTGACATAGACCACAGCACAGTCTTGCTTCAGACCCACGTTGTTTGTCATGGCACTGCGTTCTCAAGTAAGGAGAGATTGTTAGAATCTGTCCCAGGCTTCTGAATCTATTCTTTAGGATAAATAATTTTAAAATCCTCAGAGATAATTAATTCTATTGCAAAGTTCTGGTCCAGTAGCTCGAGGCTCCTCTATCCTGCCTCTCAGCTTAGTTAGGCGTATTTACAATTTTTCTGGGCTACTGGCTCCTTAAGGATGAGCTGTTGTCTGCCTCTGTGAGAGTGTTCCTTCAGTGCCCAATTCTGAACTGGCCTCAGTAGTTTCTATGAATGCCTGTGGTTAGAATGGAACAGTGTCCCAAGGTCTAATCATCTAAAGTGCTGACCTCAAAGGTTAGCACACCAGCACCTCCTCGAAGGTCTTCAGAGCACACTTCATCCATCCGATGCGGTTGTTTAAGGATTTGGACTTCTGATGAGTTCCCAGAAAGTGCTGTGACCCTGGGCACTACACTTGGCAGAATGTTGATCTAGAACAGTCCCAGGGCTTTGAAGGATGTGCGGGGAACACAGACAAGAAAGAGCGGCATGGTCATGGTATGTAGAGCCGACGTTTGTAGGAATGATTCAGCCTGTCATTTTGTGGGCACATGCTCCATCAATTAAGGCTGGGACAAATGACACCTGATGGCATACACTTTGAGATGATTGTGCCTTTAATTTGACCTCATTTAATAATGTGGAAACTCTTATCAACTAATTGGGACTACACGATCAATTTTTCCATTCTTTTAAAGTGTTAACGACACATCATGATGGAGGAGCCGTCCATTTAGTGACTATTGATTTGAATGTAGCACATTTCACAAAATCCCCTTTGTGTCAGAAACACACAAAATCTCATATTAAATAACAACCGGCAAGATGGAAGAAAAATAAATATTTCTGTGATCTTATTTTTCTTACACTTTGCAGTTAGAGTGGAGAGGGCCGATTGTGAAGGCTGTTAGCACATGCGCACATGGAAACCCGAGAGTGACCTAGGAAGACTTCAGAACCCTCTGGTCATCATAAGGATGGGAGGAACTGGAGGAGCAGAAGTCATCAATATGATCCTTTCCTCTTCAGTAAGACACAGGGGTCTCATTCTGAGGGAAGCACCCAGAGGATGGGAACCTCTTGGCAAGGGCTTGGAAAATGGTAGGTAGGAAGGACAGAAGGTTCACCCTGGAAAGTGGGCATGAGGGCCAGCTTTTGTTTACTGTTATAAGGTCAGTTCTCATGGCTTCTCTTGAAGCTTGAGTCATTCTGGCTGGCAGTTTTTTTTTTTTTTTAATATTCTTTTTTCTTTCCACTAACACCATAAGTTCTTTGAGGGTTGGTAAAAACTCCTACTCAGCCCTAAATCTCTAATATCAATAGGATGAAGTCTCAGCTCGTGTTCATTGTTTTTGATTAAAAAACAGTGCTCTCTTGTAACCCCGATGACAGAACTGTGTATGGCTAGAACACGATACATACTATGTTCTACATGTGAGTGTTTGTATCTGTATTTATCTGGAAGTAACAATGATTTATGTCAAGAGTAAGTTGATTGGCAACATGTTTGTACATTAGGTACGGGCATAGTGAGTACTCAAGATTTTCTGTTATACTAAATTTAGCAACTGGCCTGTCTGTCTGTCTGTCTGTCTGTCTGTCTATCTATCTATCTATCTATCTATCTATCTATCTATCTATCTATCGACAGAAGATCTCACTGTGGCTCAGCCTAACCTGGAACTCATAACATAGTCTATTTTGGCCTCAAACCCTTGATTCTACTACCCAAGTCTCTCAAAGATTGAAATTATATGTGTGTTCTACCATACTCAACCCAAAACTCTGCAGTTGAAGTCACAGGTACCATGAATGTCACAGATTCTTTTATCCTTCTTCCATTATTCATCCTTCCTACGTATCTACCAAACCACCTGATTGCCTGTCTTTTACCAGGACCTAGAATCACCTGGAGGACAAATTTCTGGGTATGTCTGAGGACTTTCTAAGTCAGGTTGATTGAAGTGGGAAGTCCTACCCTAACCGGAGGAAGCATAATTTCATAGACTGGGGTCCTATCTGCAGGGAGCGTCATTTCATAGGCTGGGGTCTTGTCCGGAATGAAATGGAGAAAAGAATCTGAGTGCCTGCTTTCATCTTTGTCTGTTTCCTGACCTTGGATGCAATGTAATCAAAGGCCTCAAACTCCCGCCCCTAGTACTTTACAGCTGTGCTATATGGTAAACCTCAGACTGAGCCCCAGTCACCCTTCCTACTTTAAGTTGCTTTTGGCAAGTGTTTTACAGCAACAATGAGACCTGTAACTGATACACTGTCAACTACTGACCTCTTGTCTTTCATCACTCTTATTTGGTTTAGTTAACTATCTACTGAACAAACCTGTCTATCTCTGTTAGAAGGCTGGGGTAGAATGAAAAGTGCCCAGAGTTGGTTACTCTATGCCCTATTTGTTCAGTCCTTGGACAGTGCCAGCCCTAATAGACAGTGGGGGTGTGGGCATTGGCATCTGTCATGGCTGAGAGGTGGACCGTGGACCATATCCAAGCGACTTCATGGCACTTCAGAGAGCCATTCAAGCCTGTGTTTCCCATCAGAGTCCTTTGGGAAGCCACTTGAAGCCGTGAACTGTGATGGGCACATTTACAACTCTATGGCATTATTCATCAGAGCAATATTTTATTTAAAGAAACCAATAAAGCAGATGGGAAACACTGAAGATGTGACTATTTTAGGTGGCGTGTTTGTTCAGCAGCGGGCGCAGCAACAGAGATGCAGAGGAGCAGATGAGATGGGAAACACCAATTGTTTTAATTTTCTTGAAGAAGGGAACTGAGGTTACAGTTCTGACCTTCTCAAGGCAGAAAATCATCTGGAGTCCAGAAAATTCAAGATGGTCATGAGACACTTGGAAGAGCCAAAAAAAAAAAAAAAAAAATCTTGTGACTTATATATAACTCTTTGCAGAAGCTAAACTCACTCAAGTACTTCAGTCTCCTTATAGGCTAACAGGAGACGAAGGCATTACATTATTTAATTAAAATGCATGAAGATTAAAATGAAATAACATTTCCAAAGCAGTGGCAGTGATTCTATGTACAGGTCAGTACGCCCTGGCTCCATCTTGGCTTCCACACCTAGAATATCTTTTTTCTTTCTGCATAAATGCTATAACCTACGCTGAAGAATAACCAGGATGGTGAAGGACTTGCCCTGTGTTCTGTTAAAACGTGAGAAACTACTCAGGTACTGTGCACTTCTGTCTGTCATTAAACAGAAGGCACTTGGGAAGGAACACCGTTAGGACAATTAGCTACGGGAGAATGTTAGGGAAACAGGGCATGGATACACAGAGTAGGCTTCTGAAAATGTCCTTGAGTAAAAGCCATCTTTAGTTCTGCTCAAATATGGGGGGGGGAGCATCCTCCAAGAACACAGTAGCTCTTGCTAGTGAGTACAACCAAAGCCGAGGGAACAGACAGCCCAGGGACACTGGGAAGGCTGTGGATCACCCTATGCAGAAGACCAGGAGACAGATGTCATAACGCGGGAAAGCAGCCCAGTGTGAAGACTGGCCCTGCCCTGAGAACAAGTCCCAGGAGCTGACTTAGCTAACCAGCTCCATTTCTGTTGCTGTGATAAAGAACCCGACTTTATTTCATAGGTAAAAGCATTCACTTTGGCTTATGGTTCCAGAGGAAAAAGAGTCTATCACAGAGAGAGAGTGTGTGGCAGCAAGTGACAGGAACAGAGAGATCGCTTCTGCCACACACACAGGAAGCAGAGAGAGCAAACTGGAAGTGGGGTGAGGCTATAAATTCTCAGAATCCACTGTAGTGATGTTCCTCTTGCAGCAGCGTCTGTGTCCCAAAAGTTCTATCGTGTTTTTAAGCAGTGCAATCAATGGGGGACCAAACATTAAATTACCACAAGAGGGGTCAAGGGAAATGGCAGCATGGAAAACGCAGCCGGGGATGTTGGAAGAGCTTGAGAATTTTCCGAAATGGGGGGAGGGTTCTCACAGAGATGGCGATGTGATCAAAGACCCTGGCTGTAACAGACAGAACAACAGAACAAGGACAGAATGAACAACTACCATTGGCGCTTCGGTCGGTCCCTGCTATTTAGCACATGACCTTGTGAAAGCCATTTTCCCTCTTCAAGACACACTTGCAAAATGCAGTAGTGACCCTGCTCTGGGTTATTCCTGTGTGCACGTGTGTGTGCTTCCACGCGTGTGTGTGCTTCCATGAAGACTCCGTGCGGCATGGACGATGGAATGTCCTGGTACCCTGCTCGCTTATTTATTTATTTATTGGTGTTTTCCCTCGCGCTTGGCGAAGGTGGTGAGTGGGGCAGAGCTGTCCACGTGCTTTCTCTTGAGGCCCGTCCCTTTTCTACAGGTTTTCCCTTTGGTGGAGACAGTCGTGGTGGGGACCCTATCAACGCCTTGTTTCCACATTTAACTTCACAGAACAAGGACTTAAAAGATTTCAAAAAATGTCCTCATCTTGTGGTCTGTCACCTCAACCCTGTAGTTGGATGCTGGGGTACCTAGGAGGCAGTGTGAAGTATTGTCACACACAAGGCTGCTGTGGCCCAACTGAATCTCCATTATCGCAGCAATCTTGGGGCATTACGACGCCTGAGAGGGGTCCCAATGCACTGTGATCCCTCTTTCCTCCACCTACAAATTGGGGATGAAAGTCCTGATGCCTGAGGCTATTGTTTGACCAAAAGAGATGAAATAAATTTCCCGGCATACAAGAGATGTAAGAAAAAAGAAAATGAACAAAAATAAAAATGATAAGAAACAGCAATCTGTTACCGGAGGTATACACACTTACACACTTCCTGTGTAAATGTGCTATGTATTGCATAGCTTTTTTTTTTTTGGATTTGAACTAGAAATGAATTCAGAAAAAAAAAATGAAGCAGTAAACGAAGCCAGAGGAGCTCGGAAGTTTCTCCACATGGGGAGACGACACAAAGCCCCGCTAGACGGTTCTCCAGCCCAGTGGGCCGTTCAGGCTAAGCCACAGGAGTGTTCTGGACCCTGCAGCCTGAGGGGCATTAACACAGCCTCAGTAACGGGGTTCTGGGGAAGAACCTTGGCTTTTAGTGGCTCCTTGCAGCTCCGAGGCCCTGTGGAGCTCACACTTGCTTTGTTTCCTTGCAAAGCTGCCGCCAATTTATCTCATCTTCATGGAATGTTGTGAGCTACACGGTCTGGGCACCCGTGTTTAGAAATGGGAGCTGAGAGTTCACCTTTCTCAAGGTTGGCATCTCTGGAAGAGGTCACTGGGCCATCCTGACAGATACAGATGTCTGGCTGATTTGACCATGTCCAGTCTCTCTCAGCTCTGTTTATGAGCAGCCATGGGCAGGGAGAGGGAACAACCATCTGAGGGCTACTAACTGCCCCTCAGGCACCTCTTCAAGGGTTCCCACAATTTTGCTCAAGCAAATGGATCCTGAGGATGCAGAGACTGGTTTAGACCACCCGTAGAAACATCAGATTGCGAAATAATTTATAACTCGTGTCCCACGGCTCTCCTCGAATATCTCAGAGCGATAGCATTATCTAAATCAGGATTTTTATGTGTGTGTATGTATGTGCACATGGTGCGTGTGTGTGTGTAGTGTGTGCGTGCTTGTAGAGGCCAGGGGTTCACACTGATAGCCTCCTCAATTACACTCTTTTTCTAACATCCTATAAATATTTATTTACTTTTTTTTTTTTTTTTGAGAAAAAGTCGGTCGGTTAACCTGAAACTTCTCAGTTTGACTAGACTGACAGACAAGTAAGCTGCAGGAGCATCCAGGCATTCTCTCTCCATTCTCTCACAAGTATAGAGGTCACAGGAACACACTGTCTTGCCTTGGTTTTCTACATGAATTCCAGGAATCGAACTCAGGTCTTCACGCTTGCAGACCAAGCACTTTACCAACCATTTCCCCAGCCCCTAAAGAGAAGGTATTGATGTTTTTGATGTTAGGATTCCAGTCTGTGAGCTCTTTGGTAACTTTTTTTTTCCTCCTAACCCTTTTCTGGCCCAGTTTATACAGTTTAGAAGTTGAAGTGAGAATAATACACAGCAGACGAGTTATGCTTTGTGAACGAGAATGTAAGGGACCTGAAACTCAACCCCCACTTCAGTTTCTCAGCTCCGAACGACATTCATAGGCATTGACAAGCAATTCAGCCCCTCGCCGCAAATTCTCTCAAAAGCTTTAGGTGCAGAGCGGATTCATTACACGTCAGACACCGCAATAAAACATGGCTCACTCAGTCACTCCGCTTGTTAACACCTTTTACACCTCACAGACTCCTCCAAGTCTTTGTCTTACAGGTGTTCTCCAAAGAACCTGTCCAGCAAGTTCCCTGGACGGCCTTTGCTCCTGTGGGTACCTTTCCCAGCTTTTTCCAGAAGCAAAGGGCCCCTCGAATTAGTACTTAACATCAGATCTTTTTCGCTTGAGAAGAGGATGACAGAGGGAAGGTCACGCATACTTGCTCAGATAATTGGAAGGAGAGGGGAAGTTAGCTACAAGAACCCAGAGGGGCAAGAAATATCACATTCTAGGGAAGGTGCTCAGAACCCACACATCCTAGCCTTGACCAAATCTCTCAACTGCAAGTTGTTGGAGCAGACTACGGAGACAGGAGATTCCTTCAGTTCTAAGTCACTACCTTAGCCCATGCGCTGAGTGAAAGACTAGGGGTGTCGCTTAGAAGGGGAGACAGGCTTCTCCTTTTCCATTTGGCATCTGTTTCTGCCTTGAGTTTGCTGGTGCATTTCATGTCTGAGCAGAGGGCTGGATACCAGGAGAGAGAGAGGGCAGGGCTGAGAAAGGGAACAGGTGGGCATCTTAGAGTCTCAGTGTACGGATGGTCCTGATAGGGATCTGGACAGTAGCCAGTCTAGAGTTATCCTTCATGCCTTAGCAATAAGATTGTCTACTAGGAGTGAAGATAGGCTGCTTTGGATGGGAGCTGGGACTGTCGATGGCTTGTGAGAGTCTGGCCAAGGTGTGAGCTCTGACTCTCCCTCGTCTGAGTGCCGTGCCAGCCAGGCCTTCTGAAGAACTCTCATGTACACTCAGGAGAGCTCCAGTGTTTAAACCCCTGCCACTCAGAGGATGCTGTCCTTAGCCTGACATATTCGCTGCAGGACTGGCTCGGTGAGGGAGCCCCGCTTTCTCTGTGTCCTTTAAGCTTTGCGCATTCCCACTTCTCAATGACAAGCTACTTATCCAGTGGCCTGTGAGGCCCCGAGGAATGAGCATGGGGAAAGGATGAGACGGCCTGTGAGTCTGGAATTACAAACCAGGAGAGGGCATTTTTTGCTTGAGATTGCTGCCAATGCTTGAGAAGCATGGAATTCGCCCCAGTGCCCCCAAGGGGTGGGAAACATCCAAGAAGAAATAAAAGTTTTTGTGGCTAAGGTTGTAGCTCAGTTGGTAGAATGCTTGCCTAACACGCATGAGGTCTTGGGTGTGACCTTGTGCCAGCACAGTGCAAAGCAGAGTGTGGTGGCGCACACCAGCACACCTGACACTAGAGAGGAAGAGGCAGGGGACCAGGAGATCTAGATTGTCTTTGGCTACAAAGCAAGTGTGCGTGGCACCATGAGCGGTGTATTTGGTGCTGGGGCTCAACCCAAGAACTCACGCAGGGCAGGCAAGCACCCTTTGAACTGAGCAATACCCCAGCTTCCCCTCTATGGACAGCACAAATGACCCTGGAGAGCCAGGAGCTATGTGAGCCTCAGCCCATCCGTTCAGTTCTCAACAGAAGCTTACTACCCTCCCCGAACCTCGGAACTCAAACACACGCCTGGCTTATTTGTTTGGGCATTCACAAAGCGCTTTCACACATGTGACGTCAGCCACCCTTACAATAACCCCCCAAGAAACAGAGAAAAAGCGGTATCCTGTCCAATGTAAAGATGGAGAAATAGACACAGAATCTAAGTGGATACAATGTTTCAGTGGCTGGCCTTAAACGCCCATGCCTGAGGAGAGTGGCCCTTGAGGGAGGACCGATGGTTTGGGGTCTGCTCATTGGTCTTTGTTTTTTTGGTAAATCTGACCCAAGCTGGGTCACATGGGAAGAGGGGAACTTTGTTGAGAAAACACTTCCATCAGATTTCTCTGCAGGTGTATTCTGATACTACACCGTATGGAAGCAATGTAGAAAAGGCATCAGACTAGAACTAGGATTTGACATAGCTCCTAGATAAAGACATTTCACAGTATGGCTTGGAGACCTCATTCTTCTTCATCTATAGCACGGACAGAGAGTCCCCTGCAGCTAATTTCCCTGGGTCATACAGTCTCAAAGGGACCGTGAGTCTCTCTCTCTCCACCATTTTCAATTCCTGATGCAGATTTGGGTTTTGATTGGTCCCACTCCACCCTCAAGCTCACGCCCACGGCAGACTCTTAGAACATATGGAACTCTTCATGGGAGTCTGTTCCACCCTGTCTCTTCCCA
Organism: Chionomys nivalis; assembly: GCF_950005125.1. Classification (NCBI taxonomy): domain Eukaryota; kingdom Metazoa; phylum Chordata; class Mammalia; order Rodentia; family Cricetidae; genus Chionomys; species Chionomys nivalis. The sequence continues at coordinate 3,837,027 of NC_080108.1, forward strand.
AAGCCTCAGCTAGCCTTGGACACTTTCTTCCTGTCTTTTCTTCAACTGAACTGGCTGCCTGATAGCAGCCTGTGACTCAGCAGCCCACCTCTGCAAGCTCTATGTCTCTTGGCTGCGCTTCCCAGACGCAAGTCTTGGAATCAAATATCTTTATGGAGTTCACCTTTGCAGGCTTAGGCCTGAACTTGAACTCTGTCATGCTTCATAGAGATACTTGATCCAGGCTCTTGGAAGGTCTATTGAATCATTTTCTAAATGTCTAAGGGGATTTGTTTCCCCTTGATCCTTATTCAATAGGAAGTCATCTTGGCCTCCCTGTCTAGAAGCCAGTATTCCAAGCTGTCTACACTGTATCTTTAAAAAAACAAAGAACAAATCAATTTCCAATTAATTTTTAAGTTAGGATACAAAGTTTTGATTAAACAGGTTCATACGTATATGTTAATATCTTTGCTCTTTGTCCTTCCCCCTCCCTCCCATCTTGCTGATCAAATAGTTCCTTCTTCTGTTTTCAAGTCACAAATATCCTAGTGCCTTCTATCTCCCCTCCTCTCTCATCTCTAAAATCTCTGTCCTTCTGATTGTACCCTTTTTACTTTTAACACACATGCACACACAGAAACACACACACAGGGATTTCATTCTAGACTCTGAATCTGAATGGGAGAAAACATGCAATGTTTATCTTTCTCGCCTGGTTTGTTTTGCTGGGAATGATGGCTCCACCGTCATTCGTTCCTCTAGGAATGTCACGACTTTTTATAAATGACAGATTAAAATTCCGTCATATATATGTAGCACGTTTTCTTTATTCATTTATCTGTTAATGGACAGCTAGGCTGGCTCCAGATTTTAGCTAGGGAAAAGAGCAGCGAAAGGCATGGATAAGCAAGTATCTCTGTGGCATATTGACTTGGGGTCCTCCCGCTGGGAGTGAGAAGGTTGGGTCACATGGCAGCTCTATTTTTCGCTTTGTGGGACACCTCCATACTGATTTCCAGAGCAGCTACAAAAGTTTATGGTCCTCCAAGTTCCTCCTAGTAGTGAATAGAAAATCCCACTTCTCACATTCTCGCTGGCCTTTCTTTTCTCAACGACAGCCATTCTTATGGGGTGATATAGATTCTCAATGTACTTTTATCTGCATTTCTGTGATGGTTTAAGGATGATGAATAAAGCCAGGCGGTGGTGGTGCACACCATTAATCCCAGCACTCAGGAGAAAGAGGCAGGCAGCTTTCTGTGAGTTCAAGGCCAGCCTGGTCTACAGAGCAAATTCCAGCATAGCCAGGGCTACAAAGAGAAACCTTGTCTTGAGAAAACAAATGAATAGCTTTTAAATATTTATTGGCCTATTGTATTTCTTCTTTTGAGAAATATTAGCTTATTATTCATTTATTTATAAGCCCTGCATATCAGATATGCACATTACAATTCATAATAGTAGCAAAGTTTCCGTTATGAAGCAGCAATGAAATAATTTGTAGCTTGCAAAGATTTAGTCCAACTCTGTAGCTATCTTTCCACAATCATGAGATTTTTCCCTTGCTATGTATGCAGGTTCTTTCCTTGAACACTAGGTTATTAGGTTCTGGGACTTAGATTCAGGTTTTCAGGCTTACATAGAAAACATTTTTAGCTGCTCAGCCCTCTCACCAGCCTGGCCAGACCATTTCCAATGTGCATAGCAATGTGCTGCTGTGGGAATCCTCTGAATGTGTTCTCTGTCTTCCCTCCCTCCCCCCTTCCTCCCTCCTTCCCTCCCTCCTTTTCTTCCTTTCTTCCCCATCTCCCTCCTTTCTTTTCCCTCCCCTCCCTCTCTCCTTTCCTCCTTCGCTCTCCCTCCCCCCTCCTCCCTCCCTCTCTCTCTTTTCTTTCCTTCCTTTCTTCCCTCCCTTCCACCTTCCCTTCCTCCCTCCTCCCTCTCTTTTTATGTATCATGCTAAGCTCAGAGTGACAACCAACTTTTGAGATCCGATTTCTACCGCTAAGAGGTTAGCACAAACTGGAAGGCTTGACCTGGTGACCCGGTGTGTTAGAAAAATGAGAGGGAGTAGCAAAGTGTCTACTGTAGAGGAACAGTCTTTCCTGGCTCTTTGATGGAGTCCGTCTTAGAGCAACACATTTAGAAAATCACCCCACTCTTGAATAGTAGTATCCTGAAAACTGTCCATATCCCTCGACACACTAATTTTCCTCTTCCCCTGTCCTCGGAACCAGATCAGAAGACAAAGTCGGTTTCTGCACAAGCGTGTCCATCACTGAGCTGCTTACTAGGATAATGAATATTGGAAATAACCTAAATGCCCGATCTGGGATTGGTTATGTAATCCTGACTCATCTGTCTAGCATAGAACACTCTGTAGCAATTTAAGCTGATGTTTATGAAGGCATTTTCATGGCACGGTTAGATGCTCATGGTGCAATGTTCAGCAAAATCAGGCAGAACAAATTTTTAGGAAAAAAATTACCAACAATATTATGTAAAAAGTATAAATGCTTAAGAACCATCCTGGGAAGAAACTTTCTAATATGTCAACAGTGGCTGAACTCTCAGTGGGAGTGAAATTTGCTTGGGTATTTTCAATTTTTCATAATGATCGTGTGATTATAAATAAAAAGAGAGCAGACAATATGAACTAAAGAGAAGAAAGGAGCTCTTTTTCCTTTTAAAATTAGGAATATTCTGGGTGGACCAGCTGAGCCCTTGGTTCTATAAGTTTGCCTAAAGGTCACAAACTTTTAGCTCTACCAGCAACCAAATCAGCAGAACCCTGTATGTGAAATCTGGAAAAAGACAGTCCCTGGCAGTAGGTGATAGTCTGAAACCACATAATCATCTTTGAGAATGTTTTCCTGGATCAAGGCACATGCACCTCTCCATGTCTGTTGGTCCCTCACACGGACCATCTGTGCCTTAGCATTTGAAGGATTGTACAACGTTTTAAGGAAGGATCTTGGACAGCATTCAATTATTATTCTTCATCCCCATATTCTCTCAGTCTTTCTAAATAAAATTTCATTTTAAAAATTATAATTTCTATTCCCTGAAAGGTGTGTGTGTGTCTGTGTGTATGTGTGTATATATAGTGCTATATATACTATACAGTATACAAATACTATATAGTATGCATAAAATGTATCTATATAAATATACATGATATAGCTATAGAGATAGATCTAGATAAATAGATCATGTCCCTCTTCCATGACCCCCCTCTAATTCCCTTAGGGTCCCATTCCCTATTTTCCTCCCATTTCTGTATCTTCTATGTACTTCTTTCTCCAATGAGTCCTGTGTGAACAGTGCTGGTCTGTACACTGTAATCTTTACTTCAGAGGTTCTTGAGGTGCATGGGGCGGAAGTTAGGGTGGTCAGTGTGCGAGAGAACAGGTAATGATGACACACTGTATGACCCTCACATGCTAGTTCTCCCCACAAAGCCCCCTCTACATGCTAGTATTGGATGAGTCAAGCTGGATGGGGATGTGGGTCACATAAGAAGCTGTGTAATCCCAACATAATTTGGGGGTTCTACGTAGTAACCTATATATTGTTTGGATTAATGCCCATGTCTTAAAGATGAGCTCCCCCTGCATTGGTGGGGCTTCCTCAGACACTGATGGATTCCCTTCCCTTCTGAGGCATAGTCATTGTTTCCATCCATGGTTGCCACAGCAACTCTCTGCTCTCCTAGCATCCAGGGATCTCACTCTGCTGCCTCCTGTGCGGATGCCAAGGTCATCCTTGGTCATGTCTTAGAACTTGAAGTCAGAGAGTCATTCAACTGGATGATCTGGGGGAGTGACTTTCACTTAGCTTTTTTCCTTTATCCTGTAATCCCCACTCCTAAATTTGTTTACTACATCCCCTGCCATGGGAACTGTTTATCTAGCCAGTAGCAGGCAGACAGACATTTTCCGGCCACAGAGAAGCTCAGGGAATGGTATGTGACACGCCTGAATCAGTAAAAAGAAACAGAAAGTTGTGAGGGTGCTCCTGGAGATGGGGGTTTAATTTTGTCTTATGGGTTCTGAATCTAAGAGAGCTGAAGTGGATGATGCTACCTCCAGCATCATGGATATTCCCCCGAGAGCAACCTAGAGAAAGTGGGACTTAGAGACGGACGTGTAAAGCTCCAATGAAATCTTGCCAGTGAGAAACTTGAAGTAGGTAGTATTACAAAAGTTCAACAAAGGGACCTTGGCCGTGGGGCAGGAGGGGGACCTTTGGCCGTGGGCAGGAGGAGGGCATAAGAGTCCCAAACACACAATACAAAAATATTGCAGTGATACAGTATCTCAGCTAGGGTTTCCTATTGCTGTAAAGAGATACTGTGACCGCTGCAACTCTTAGAAAGGAAACATTTTGTTACAGTGGCTTGCTCACACTTCAGAGGTTCAGTCCATCATGTCAGGGATCATGGTGACATGTAGGCAGGCATGGTGCTGGAGAACAGCCAAGTGTCCTACATCTAGTAGGCAACAGGAAGTCTACTGATGGTCACACTGAATGAAGTTTGAGGAACAGCCTTTAAAACCCACCCCTCCAGTGACTCACTTCCCATAAAAGGTGTGGTCCAGATTAACGGGGTGCTGTTCAGCCTCGGGGTTTGGATTAAAGGCATGTGTCATCCAGCCTCCTCCAACAGGGTCACACTTCCCCCAAAAGAGCCACACCTCCTAATAGTGCCAGTCCCTATGGGGGCCAAATGCATTCAAATTACCACACACAGGGTCCAGGTTAATGGAGCTGTTTTGTCCTCTATGAATGGATGTAGTCAGGGATAATTCCTGGAGCTGAAAAAGGTGGGTCACATAGCAATGACTTTGGGAAAAACTGTCATCTGAAGCTGAAAGACATAAGCAGCTTGAAGTGGCCCTGTAGAGAAGAAGCCAGGGAGCAAACATCTGACCTTTCTTCTTGTTTCTTCCATGCTTCTGAGGCTCTGTTGGTGCTTCCCAGTGTTCAAACACCGAAGATCATAGTTTACATTCAAGATCATAGTTTACTGGAGTGGTAATGAGCATGGTCTTTGGAGTCTAAGACAAGCAGTTTCCTGGCTGAGCCATCTCCCTAGTCCTCCCTCAACATATTAATTGACTCCCATTAGGAGAAGGAAGAGAACAGGAACTCACGGTCATAAATTGCATGGTGTCCCATAGAAAGAACTGTATCATAATCAATGATCAAAGACGTCACCGTTGCATGTCAGGGCCCTGCTGCTCACATGGGTACCAGTCACTTCTGGGCTTGGCCTCCAAGAAGTCTGGATAGAAGTCATGAAGGCAAAAGGGAGAAGCCACTGATTTCTGGAATGTGGATACTTTCAGGCCTAGGCCGATTTTGAAAATACCAAAAACTTACAGTAACTTAGTAATTAAATCAGCACCATTGCTGGCAACTGGTTCATGGCTGAGGGATCCCAAGTTTCCTTTCTTTCTTCCTCCTGTCAACTCGGGCTGATTAGGAAGGCACATGAATCTTTCCTTACACATAATTTTCCAAGTCTGAAGTAAGAAATTGAACTGAACTCAATTACAGAAGCTGACTTAATGTAATTAATTGTACTCGGGAGTTAGGAATCTGAAGGGTTTCCTGGAGGGTGGGGTGGATTAAGTGGACTTGCTGTTACTGATGCCACATCCACCTGTAGCTGTGCTCGGGGTAACTACATCCCACGCCCCAGCACCTCCGTGACTCCACAGTGATGAGACCCAGACACTGGAAGCTCAACCCCTGGGGAGGCTGTCACTTCCTCTGATGGTTTGGCTGATGAATTTTCAGCTGCTTTCAAGTGCTAATCGGGAAGCCTGCTTGATTTTCTTTCTTTCTTTTTCTTTTTTTTTAAAATATGCTTCCTGAACAACACAACAAAATTAATGAAAAGAAGTTAAGCAAACGAGGAGAGGTGGCAGGGGGGCAAAGCCTCTCTCCTGAGAGAAATGGTTCAAATACTGGTGTTTCCCTGAAGCAGGATGGGTGGGATATATGGCGGAGGACTGTGAAAGCTATGTTTCCCCGACCTTTGGGATGAATCACTCTCTTGGTGACTATTATACCCACACCTACCCCATGCTGGTTCGCATATCCTTGCTTTGGCTGTCTGGAATTTACTGACTTCAGTCTAAAGACAACCCTACTGATATGGGATTCTCCTCTTGTGACACTGTGATCACCACTGATAAATAAAGGAACTGCAGAGCTGTAGGGGAACCAAGAAAACTAAGCTGAATGCTGGGAGAAAGGAGGCAGAGCCAGAGAGAAGCCATGGAGCCCTGCCGGAAACAGATGCTGGAACTTTATCTGATAAGCCACAGCCTTGTGGCGATACACAGATTAATGGAGATGGGTTAATTTAAGATGTAAGAGTTAGCCAATAAAATGCTAGAGCTAATGGGCCAAACAGTGCTTTAAATAATACAGTTTCTGTGTGATTATTTTGGGTCTTAGAAGCCGGGAAACAAACTAACGACCTTCCTACAACACCCTTGCTGGGTCTCAGATGAGGAAGGACAGTGTGATGAGGGGAGGCCATCAGGATCTGTTTAAGGGCATGATCACATTGGAGCAGATCTCAGAAATGAGTACACGGCAGGAACAGCTGTGTTATGTCCTAGGATCATGCCCAGACTTCAGAATTCGAGGTAGAAAGAATGCCAGGCAAGGCAAAAAGTGCTGCGTGCCCGTCTCCCCTCCTAGGATCTCTTGCGGTTGGCTCTGGCTTCTGGTGCCCCTCAGAATTCAGTTCCCTTACCCCCTCTCATCCTCCCTCCAGGAATCATCCTGCAGTTCTCTTTCTTCTTCCTTACTTTCAACAGCCTTTGATCAAGAAGTGGCCACAAGGTTTTTACAACAAAGGCAAAACAAGAGACTCAGACAAAGAGATTGTCTTCAGGGTAATTGTAAGTGAAATGTTGACAGGAGCTACTGAGGTTGAGCAGTGAAGCTCTGAAGGGCAAAACGGAGCTTCTGAAAGATGAGCATAGACCCTACTTAGGGTTGCTGGCCATGTTCCCATGCTCTGGTCTGCTGGCTACAGGGAAAACGCCTATCTTACAGTAGTGGGTACTGATCAAATACAAAGGCGTGTGGAGCTGATGGTGAAGCAGAGAGAAAAGGGAGCCGGGATGGCTTTGTAAATTAGAGGGCACCTTTAGGAGCTGGGGACACACAGACAGGCAATGGTAGAGTTGGAGAGAAGTTAGCAGTGAGGTGTCAGTCAAAGCCAACATCACGAGGGCCTCCAGCTGAGCCCCAATGGGCTCCAGTCACCAGCTCAGAAGGACCTGGCTCTTCTGCTGTGGGGAAGACATACCTAAAACATACCTAAACATGATTAGGGGAAGACTTGCTGTCTCTGGCTTTCTGACTGGTTGGGACCACTGCTCCTTCCTCACCGTCTGTTCACACAGACCCACTTTGGTGATTCTGACCTTGAACGCAACAAGACAAGGATGAACTCAGCAATTATCTTCTCTTTATAGATGTTAAAGTGGAGAGTCGGGAGGATCAAGGATTTAGTTCAAACTTGCAGGACTAGGAAGGGGAGACGTTGGGATCCACCCAGTAACTTTTTTTCCTTGTCTGTGGAGCTTCATACCATATTGGAAGGCCATACCGAGTGATCTTTGGAGACTCATACAGGACCTGGAGTGAAGCTAGTCTGTCTCTGTACAAATTGTACAACTTACTAGCTATGTAGGCATTTCTACTCTCTGTTTGCCTGTTCTTCTCCACCATGGTCTCCTTTGTAAAGGAGCGCTCACAAAACTCCCACGGGGAAGAGCTCCCTGGGGCTTGAATGCCCTGTTAGTCACCCCGAGTACTCGGAAGATGGGGCCATGCAAGTGTGTCTGCAAGGGCCTGATTATACCCAGAGAATAATTTTCACCTGCCAGGATCAGGCCTTCAGTGACAAAAATGGGGACTGCAAATGCATTTTCCAAGGAGAGCTCAGACACCGCGAAAACAAAATGGACCAATTAAGGAGGCGCTGGAGCATGGGACTGCCTTCCTTGAACACATCTCCTAACCTTGCAAGGAAGCGGACCCTCGCTCCCACACTGACAGTCTGCTTGGACAAGAGGAAACAGGCTAAGTTCTTTTTAATGTATATTAAATTGAGCCTGTCAGCCTTGACAGAGTCCCTTTAAGCGGGTGATCACTAAGAGGATAGTCTGCCGGAAACAACAACGCTCGGGCGGCCCTGCACCGATGTCGCTCCCTCTCTCAATTCCAGCTTCACAAAAGCTGGACCCCCCTCTCCCTTCCTTAAAAGCTGCTCACAATCGGTAAGGACCTGTGCTAAGGACCTTGTGTGTATTCTGTCATGTTATCTCCCTAACAGCCCTAGGAGAGGCGATTCTACAGAAGAAGTTGAAATCCACCTGAGAATGGTTCATGGCTCATAAACAATGGCCCTCCACAAAGTTACCCAGACCATGTCTGTCTGCTCCTAGTATCTTGGGTTCATTTAAGCCCAGGCCACTCAAACGCACAACTGTATACCATTGTAACTTTGGTTACTATGAATCTATGGTTTTTATTAGGAGAGGTTGACATTTTTTCTCAAACTAATAGATACATATTCAAACAATGCAGAATGCTATCTTTGAAAACCCCAAGCCTGGGCCGGCAAGACAGCTCAGTATCCCCTGAACACTTGACACTAGGCCTGTTGACTTGAGTTTGGTCCCCAGATCTCACATGGTGGAGGTAAAGAATTGTGTGGCTTCTATACCCAATATGGATAAACGTAGGTGATAAAGGTGTTTAAACCTATGACGGAAATGGCGTGAAGGCAGAAACCAGTTTCTGGCCTTACTTTGCATCTTCCCAGGGCTGCTACTGATATTAGTCTCTGTGGTGGTTTGAAAGAAGATGGGCCCCAAAGGGAATGACACTATTAAGGGGTGTGGCCCTGTTGGAGAAAGTGTGTCACTGTGGGGCTGGCTTTGAAGTCTCTTTTGCTCAAACTGCCTTCAGTGTGCCAGTCAGTTGGCTTCCTGTTGCCTGCAAGATGTAGGACTCTCAGCCCCAGCACCACGTCTGCCTACGTGCCGCCATGCTCCCTGTCAGGATAATGACTGAACCTCTGAAATTGAAGCGAGCTACCCCAATTAAATGTTTTTTTTTTTTTTTTAAAAATAAGTGTTGTCATGCTCATGCTGTCTCTTCAGAGCAATAAAGTCCAACTAAAACAATCACCAAATTGTTAATATGCTTACAATATCTCCTTTCTTTTTCTTTTTGCCTTTACTTCTTTCAACAGTGCTGGAGATTGAGGCTTTGTGCATTGTTCGTCGTATGTTCCAAGAGCTCGGACTCTCGCCAATAGGCAAGTCTTTTGAAATCTCCACATATCAATTCCAATCTCCACGGAGACTGTCCCTCTGTAACAGCCTGCCCTCCTCCTTCAGTTTGAAATGGGTATACTCGTTGGGTGGTAAAGCGATAGGCATTTGACTACCTTCCTGGGAACTTATTTTGTTTCTTCTCTACTTCCAGCAGCCCATTATTTCCTGTGATAAATTTTACTTTTCAAGGGAGTTTCTTAAGAAAGCTACATTCAAAATATTTACACTAAAAAGCTTCTGTGCTGCTCATTTAATTCTTCAGACTCATGTGCTAGTTCAGTTGGGTATGAATCTGTAGTCTGGAAATGATTTTTTTCCCCCAGGATATTGAAAGCAACTTGCCCTTGTCATCTAACTGCATATAATTGCTGGTCTTATTTGTTCTTTATTTCTTTTCTTTTCTTTTTTTGGTTTCTGGAGACAGGGTTTCTATGAGCTTTGGAGCTTGTCCTGGAACTAGCCCTTGTAGACCAGGCTGGTCTCAAACTCACAGAGATCTACCTGCGTCTGCCTTCAGAGTGCTGGGATTAAAGGCATGCACCACCACCACCTGGTACTGATCTTATTCTTGATAAAGTTAAGATTAATTTGATTTCAAGTTCTTTGTTTGCTATGTTTTATTTTCTCTAGAATTTTAGCACACTCTCTCTATTCTTTGTGTTCATAACTGTCATCATTATGTAATTAAATGTGGATCTTTCTGCTCATATTGTACCAGAACATGATGGCTTCTTTTAATTAATTGTAGGTATTTAATTTTATTTCAGGGCAAAATTCTTTGCACACTGGTTTATGGTGAGAATATGACCTAAAACATTATCTAGTCTATTTTATACTATATGGAAGAAATGGTATTGATTAATGTCTATTGTTATTGAATTGTTCTATAAAGTCAGACCCTGACACAAAGAATTATTCATGATTTGCATTTAATCCTCATAGAAAACATCTAAGTCAACTCTTGGGATTGCTATGTTGTAGGTGAGAACTCGGAGACTTGGAAAAGTGGAACAATTTGTCCACAGCTACTAAATGCCACAGAAATCCTCCAAAGTCTGAAGAATTTAGTGTCCTAAACCACAGTTCCTTATACTAGGCTTTTAGAAATGCCAGTTTCTAACACATTTGGGAGTCTTCCGTGTTTCAGAAAACCAGGATAAACATACATCCGTCTGTGACGCTTCTCGGTGCTGTGGGCACCCTAACCGGTCCAGTGATTCTCTAAGTATGAGACTGTGTTGTACCATCCTCCAGAGAAGATGGAGGTGATGGTGAGATTGTGCATTGAAAAGCTGCTAGAATTTGGGTGTGGGACACTAGCTAGGTCTGTTTGTAGTTGAGCTGCCCATAGGGTCTTGCTACATCTCACTGGGCTCCTGCCGTCCCACCTTGCCTGCGTAGTGACGTCACATAGCTTTCTTTTCATTTGGTTTGTTTGTTTTCCAGCTTCTTGATTACACAACATGCATACTGGCTACCTTTCTTATCAGTAGAAGCCCCTTTGTTCTGGGGACTTCGTAACACAGGATCCCAGGATGAGTAAGTCGAACATCCCCACCCCATCTATACTTGCACCAGAGTTTAGCAGAAAAGAAAAAATCCCCAAAGAAAGCTATCCTAAAATCCTAATTAGGTTAGGCTCCCATGTACTGCATCCTCAGAGTACATTGGACCTTTGTGCCATGCCAATAATAATAATGTATTAAAAATTACGAATCTACTGTAGTAAGAAACACTCAGGGTGTTAATGAGGCCCTCTTTGCCTATGACACTGAAGGCCTTCCAAGAGAGATTTAATGAAAGAGGGAAGACTCATTCTGAGTGTGGGTGGGACTGGGACCCAGGGAAAATCCAAGGGGACATAGCTATGAAAAAGCAGCTTTGGTCTCCATGTCTTCCCTGCAATAACGGACTGTATGAGTGCAGACAAACCCTCCCTTCTTACATTGCTTCCCATTGTGTATGTAACTAATGATATATTTCTATAATCATAAGCAACATACTAATTAAGATCACACCTTAATATGCCTTTTTGTTTATTGTCTCCTTTCTGGGGACTTTATGTTCTGTCCAGGCACGTGGCCCTGTCTGTCCTGTTTATTATCATATACTAAGATCTACCCATAGGCCTGTTATAGTTGGAACATAAAATATGTCAAAGGCTTGGTCCTGGAAAATTTCTGAAGTGAAGCCTCGCTGGAGGAAGTACATCACTGAAGGCGTGACTCATAGGGAATATCTTGTAACCAGCTGTTACCTCTTTGCTTGTTCTTCTCTTAGCCACGGTGGGATACAGACCTCTTTTCTAAACCCACGCCCTTACTTTATGATGCCCTGTCTCACTGTAGGCTCCCAAACATACAGAGCAAGCCAACCAAGAACTAGCACCTCCGAGACCACGAGCCAACATACAGCTTTCCCTCTATGAATTGAAAGCAGATGTCTCAGCAATGAAGAACTGAACCAGTGCTTCATTCATGCTAGGACCTCAGTTAACATATATTGACTGAATGCATGAATGACCAAATGGATGGGTGCGAAAGTCTCTGGCCCTCAAAAGTCTCTGGTTACAGTTCCAAAAGACCAATCCTGCTTCACAAAGGATCTGTAGCAAGACAGGAAAGTATGCAAAACACAGCCTCAAATGTGATGAATATTCCATGAAACAAAATCCTAATTTCAAAAAAATAATTCATCTCCGTTCTGTGCATGAATTATTTCACCAACAGGTATCTCGGCATGAAGCCGCCTTCACCCCCCAAACACTCATCCTCCAAAGCATATTCAAGTAGTTCCTCGTGGCTCCTGTAAATCAAGCTCTCAGCACAGAACCGCAGGAGCAAATGAATATTCTCTTTAAGGAGTAGGAAGGTGAATGCACAGAGGAAAGAATCAGGGTGGGTCATTGAAATGACCCGTTTTCGCAGCCTTGGCAGGCTAAGCAAGTAAACCTGATCCTCTAATGTGGAATTTCTGTACATCACTGAAATGGGAGATTGTGGTGCCTCCATCTTCCATTTTTACCACAGAGGGCTTCTGAGAAGATCCAGGTAACATTCCCCAAAGTATATAGCTCAACTCTTGCCCTTATAATAACCACCACTCATTTTGTTCTTCTTGCTCCTTATGTGGCTTGATTTGCCCTGAATTTATTGATTTACTGCTCAGTTTTCCCTATGGTTGCCTCTACCCTACAGTGGAGACTCTAAAGGATAATAATAATATCTTATTCTTCTCGGTATCCATGGTATAAACAGGACACACCCATTGTTCACTGATAAAGTAGTGAATGACATCCACAGTTCTGGAAAATGCATCCTTTTATCTATAGTATGCTTTACATTTTAGCGGTGTGTGTTTGGGGGAGAGAGAAAGAGGGGGCACTTGTACACACACACACGGCAGTCAGTTGTCAACACCAAGTATCTCTGCCAGTCTCTCCAACCCCTTCGTTTTTAATGCAGGATTTCTCACAAAGGCTGTAGCTCCTCACTCTAGCAGGAAAGCTGGCTAGTCAGTCCCCGGGTCTTCCTGCATCCTCCTTCCCAACACTAGGATTCCAGGTTTGTGTTGCCTGTGTAATTCTTGATGTTTGTGTGGTTAAGAACTCTAATCCAGGGATCTTTTATTGTCCCTTGTTACACAGTAGCAGAAAGCTCAGAAATGTCAAGTAACTTATTTCCTGTGGATCCAAAGGATACTCCCAGCAGTTGACAAGCGCTTGAGGATGACATCTTGAGCCCTCGTACTGGCTAGAATCTGTGTATTTTCCACTTCTGCATGTTGGAGTCTTACCCTCCAAGGCCATGTTAGGAGAGGAGACATTTGGAAAGTGCTTAAGCCATGAGATCAGAGTCCTAGCAACTGAGATTAATGCCCTTATAAAAGGTCCTGGGAGCTGCTTGACTTCTTCCATCATGTACAGATACTGTGAGAAGGCAGCGTCTATGGAAAGAAGGGTCCTTACCGGACATCCATTCTCATGCTTCTTTGACTTTAAATGCCTTAGTTTCTGGAGCTGTAAGAAATAAGTTCCTATATTTTATAAGACATGCACTGTAAAGTATTTTGATAGAGTATCTGAGATGTGTGGATCAGACTAGTGACCTGGGGACATGGCCAGCATCTCCAGATACCCTGTGCTGCCCTTGTTCACCTTGAACAACTATCTCTTGATGTGGGTCTATGAAGAGCTCTATCCTGGCCCACCTGATTGAGCAGATGGGGACGGAATGCCAGTCGAGTGTCCAAGCTCTTTTTTTACTTACCCTTCAGCCTTTGGCTGAGGGAACCCTTCCTCTTGAAGGCTTTCCGTGGGCATCACTGGCCTGTCTGGGACAGAACGCTCCCCAGTCTGCGCAGGCGCAGTGCCATGTGCCCCTGCATGGTCCTGCAACACGACCCTGGGTTGCTGCTGGTCTTCCAGTCTTGTGAACAGTGAGTTGCCCCAGCAAGGGTACCAAACAACTGACTAATGGAGGCTCTCTGTAGGCGAGAGTCAGAGGTTTGTTCTGAACAGCTAGGACGGCGCTCTGCAACCCAGCCTGGTCCTCTGGCCTAGCGCTCTTTCTCAGATCCCATGCTCCTTCACAGATCATAAAATATGAACATCAGGAGGGAAAAAAATAGATCAAATGGCAGCGCAGACCCAGATTGGCGGCCATCCTTGAGATGCTGAGAGGCCGCCCATCTGCTCTCCCTGAGTTTAAAATCCACAGTTGTGCCCTCCGTGCTGAGAGAGCTGGCAGCAGCTGGCCCCATGCCGTGAACGACAAGAGGAACAGTTTATTACAGAGGCCTTCTCTACATCAGTCTTCCTGGTGTCTGGGGGCAGAAGCGGCTTGTAGTCAGGTCCGCTCCTCCTTGTGCTACCTCAGAAGTCATCCAGCCGCGCATGGCCTGGGCCTCTCTGACCTTAGACTCTGGACACTCAGTGCCAGGAGTTGTTTGGGAAAGTCACAGATTTGAACAGACTGTATCTCCAAACAGAAGGGTTCACTGCAGGCGCATGGGTGAGCTTAAACTTCTGGATGAGAGACCCGGAAGCACTCGACCGAGGTCGTCCCTGGAACAACCTCTCTGACTGATGCCTTTTAAGTATCAAGCCATGGTTCCACACTCGGCATCTGAGAATGCCTTTTTTATTTTGGGTGGTCACTAAGATAATATGGTCCTGTGGTCTTGTCCTCTGCAAATGGAAGTCAGTCTTGGTGGGTCAACCTGAAACTTTCCTTTACGAGACTCAGGGTAACCATGAGGGTTCTCTGAAGTCGTGGGCAGCGTACATGGCTCTGCCCTCTTGATGGTGTCGGCTGCAAGGATCAAAAGTAGCTGGTCTACATTTATTAGGAATCCAAGGTAGGATCTGATGCAGAGATAGTTGAGATAATGGTATTTAGTATCTCGGGAGTATGAACTAGCTACCATTCAGAGACTAAGGTTCCGTCAGAGGAAACCCAAAGGCTGGTAGAGAGGAGATTGCAGGATTACTAGCTGACTGTACAGCAAGATGAAATGGAGAACAAGTGGTGGCTAAGCAGAACCCTAGGTTTAGAGACGATGGGCAGGGTCGATGAAGGGAGAACAGGAACAGTGCCAAGGTGGGAAGAGTCATAATGTCGGAGACCTCAGGACCCTGCAGGATGTCTAGCTAGACCTCACCTTCCAACCACAGGACTATGTTCTCGGAACCCCAAAGTCTCACTGAAGAGCCTTGAGTTATTGATATGGCTGCTGAGATGTTTGGAGTAAGACCCAGATGCTTTTTCTGGGGAAGAAAAATGTGCAGAGAGATGAGGGTTTAGTTCATCCATGTGTGCTCAAATGCTGAGCTAGAGAGTCTGAGTGGCCACGAGAAAACAAGGCACGCTTTCCCAGTAGGCTGGTGTGGGGGGTGGAGGGCACAGAGTGTGGATTCTAGGCAGGTTCCATGGGTCTTGTGAAAGTCTGAGTGGGGACAGGTCAGGTTGGGGATTTATAAGATTCAAGGAACTAAGGAAACATAAACTTTGAATGTTCATTTGGAGAAGCAATTGGGGAAATGGCTTATCTGGGTCAGAAGAAGAAATCTCAACCCCAGAGAGATGGAAGGAGCCTTCATGACCATCTCATCCATTCCCTGGACTCTACCTAAGAGGGAACTGGGGTCTGGGGAAGGGAAGTCATCTTCAACACTTGACTGGAATCTTTCTTGAATTTTCCAAGGTTGTTAGTGCTTGAGACAAGATTCAAGATTCCTGATCTTCTAGCTGGTGACTGGCATGTCCAGAGGCCTTTTTCTTTTCAGCTGGATGCTTGTGTGTATGTGTGTGTGTGTGTGTGTGTGAGTTGGTATAGATTTTAAATACAAGCCACCACTTGAATGTTAAAGGCTCTGACCCTAGTATGACAAAGGACTTTGATGATATTTGTGTCTTGGTATCTGTGACCTAATGAAGGAATCAATCCATTGCCAGAGTCACAGTTTAGTGCATTGTAGGAGGTGAGAAAATCCTTAGGAGGAGGGGTCTAATTAAACAAAGTAAGTCTTTGGGGACATGCCCAGTTAGGGTATATTCTGTCCTCAGCCTCCCCTTTTGGTTCTGAGCCCCCATGAGGTGAATATCCCTTTATATTCCATATTCCTGCTGCTGTGATGTTTTGTCTTACTGGAAGAACCATGAGCCAAAACAAACGTTTCCTTATTTAAGTGTAGTTTTCTTGGGTATTTGTCAAAGCAGCAGAAAGCCGATTAGCACCTAGGAGGAAACTCAAACACACTGCCCCTGGACAGAAGGGCCGAGAGCCAATCTCAGCCATTGATGACAGAGCACGTACTACTATTTCCTGTGAGAATAAAGGAACGAGTGCATGGTTGGCTCCTGTGCTCCTGCCAGCCTGGACAAAAGGGACTGCTTTTAGTCCTCGTCAGCTACCGGCATAACCTTAGAGTTTTCTCCAATTTCCTTCTCTTCCAGGAAGTATCTGTGACCACTGAGCTCTGCAATCTGGAGGCTCTTCCTCTCCTAGGGGCTCCAGAGGGTTTGCTGTTCCCTGCTGTGTTTCCATGGTTCCCATTCTTGTGGTACTGGTCTTCCTGTGGAGGGTCTACCTCTCTGCATCTTCCCATGGAGGGTCTACCTCTCTGCATCTTCCTGTGGAGGGCCTACCTCCCTGAGTCTTTCCATGGAGGGCCTACCTCTCAGACTTTCATGGAGAGTGGCACTCTGGCTGCTGGAACAGATGAGCCCTGGTGGTTCCTTTTAGGTTTTGGGAAATTGTATTTTGCACCTTCTCTCTTAGCCTTCCAAAACCATATTTTTTTTTAAAAAAAAATTGAGTTTCTACTATTGCCTGGCAGCAGTTTCCCCATTTCTTTATAACATTCAATACTAATTTGAGCCTGCCATGGTTCACAAGTTCATAACCTCCCCCACACACACTGGCGGGGTTGGGGGAGTGGAGTGGGAGAGAGAGAATGAGAGGGAGAGACACAGACAAAAGACTTGGAAAGTTAGGTGACATTTTAGGTTTGGGGGTTGATGTTGACGAATGGGATGGACTGTGTTAAAAAGCCTTCACCACACAAGGTCAGGGCAAGAGGGTTGTAGAGACGAACACTGATCTAATCTTTAGGTACAAGAGTTTTAGGGATATAGAGACCAAGCTCTTCCAGGTCTAAGAAGGTGTGGTCCAAGAAGATCAGATCAGGAGTTGGTCATTTCTGAGAGTCCACAGGGAATGTGGTCATCACCATATAAACTTGGTCGTGATTTCTCTAACGCTGGACCTTATTAATTGCTCTGGGGTGTTTGCTTTATGTTGGCAGATCATGAGGTGTTTTTCCAACTCTCTGACAAATACTCTCTTGTACACCTATCATTTTACATTATACCTCTTTTAATTTTCTGTACATTCACTTGTACACCACACAACAAGGCATAATTTAGTGTATGCCAAAGGAATTCACCTGAGACACCTTTCTCTTGGCTTTAGGTATACTGTCCCCACAGAGGCCACACTCCATGGATTGCATCAATGGGCTCCTTGGCTTTTGGCCACTCAGTGATTAGCTCTGGCAAGAGGGAGGAGGGAGGAGAGAGGGAGGAAGGAGGAGGAAATCTGGGTTTAGTTCTCTGCTGCACAACCTGCTGGATCTCTGGGAGCTGGTTTTAGCCCTCTGTGACAGGCTCCAGCTCACGGTGGAGGCCTTCTCCACAGACCTCGGTCTGTCCGTATCTATAGAGGCTCGCAGTTTCCTGCTTGGGATGGTTTTCTTAGACCTGCACAAATCTTTGTATAATACGGCAAAGATTCTATGGTGCTGTGAGAGGAGCAAGCCCTCGACAGAACGCACCCTTGAAGTGTGATCTTTGCTTGGAGTACAGTACTCTAGGAGATGCTGGGAGGCGTAGCGAGTGACGGTTCTCAGCCTCTCGCTCACGAGGAGATAAGACCCAATGCGGCCCTGTACTGTGCAGTTGAGCTATGGTGTCTGGTAGGTTAAATACATTACCTGCATTTCAGCTCACAGCACATCAGGATGTAGCCTCATTGTGAGATGAGGGGCATCTTCACTACTTTTCTTAAATTCAGTTTACAATTATAATTTCTCAGCTACCCAATTTCGTATGCCATCTGTTCCTCCCTGCCCCTGCTCCGGGACTGTGACTGAGAATGACAATAAAACAGAGGAGATGATTCCACTTATACAATGTACCTAGAATAGTCAATGAGACAGGAGAAGCACCGTTTCCCGGGCCCGGCGGAAGAGGATGGGGAATTCTCATTGAATAGGTACAGACTTTCTGCTGAGGATGATGGGATACTCTGGAGGTGGACAGTAGTGATGATTGCCCTGTGATGTCCACACATTTCTTCCCATTGACTTACACCCAAAATAGTTTATGTGGTAAACTTTACGTTATGTATGTAGTTCCAGGATAAAAACAATAAATGAGAGAAAATAAAAACAATGGCTTAGGGTAAAGCAATAGTTTTGCATTGCTTTATGTTTTTCTCTTTCAATATGCCAAAAGAGAGACCACATTGGATCATCACATATACTGACTGGGAACGCCTATTTTTGATACATTTTAAGCATGTTTGGAATGCTACTTAATTGACTTGAGTGGCTATAAGTGCCAGTCGCAGAGAGAGATAAGGTTCAGGTACTGACTTCTGACAGGTCCCCTCAAGGCTCCTGGGACCCCGTCTTTCCTTTAAAGGCTGCCTGGCCTCCTGCTGTTCTCTTGCCAGTCCCTTTCCTTGCCTGCTCTGTAGAAGTCAGCCCACTGGTTCCCTTCTAATCACAGTCAAAGTGGGACCCAAAGACTCAGTTTCCTGAGGACAAGGATAATGACTTTTTGTTGTTGCTCATCCAAGGCAAAAGATGCTGAATAGTCCAGCACACACACGGTGACTGGTGACAATATCACCTAAGCCACACAGTGCAATTTACTGAACAAAATGCACTATAATCCAGAATCCGTTCCTCGCAGGCTCTGATTTTTCCTTGCAGGAACACTAATGCGCTCAGACCTATACATAGCCGAGAGTCTTGAGAAAAGTCTGGTGTGCAGGGACAAAGAAAGGCTCTGGGCACTTGCTTTCCTCACCCCTATCCAGTTTCCTGCCATCTCAGGAAACATGCCAACACGTCAAGAAAATGTGAGCTGCCCCCCAGGAACCTCAGAGGTGGGCAACGTCCACAGAGCTTCCGTTTTGGCAAAGAGGAGGTTCCGCTTGGCAAGAACCATCCTTAGACTGTTACACCCTTAGTTTCCCTTGCTCTGTCCTTCAGAGTAGGAAACTCTGTTTAGTTCTTGGTCCCAGGTTGTTTTAAGTATGTCCTTCTCAGTGGAAGGAGGAATTTAGTTCTCTTTGGAAGATAACAATTGCTGGGGAATCCTGGTCCCATTCACAAGCATTCCTTAAATAACCAGGTAACTGGTGAGCTGGCCAGGTGAGCCCTTGCAACTTCAAGATACCTCAGGCTTGTGTTCTCTTAATTTCCTAGCAGGAGGTCTACGCCCTGGGGTGTGGCAGAGCATTAGAATATTCCTGCGCTCAAGCCCTTAGTTCTTTCACTTATGTTAATTGATTCGTACAAACTGTTTCTACATTAAAGATAATGGGCTGCCATAGCTCGTATTTATCACGCTGTAAATTAGTTAATTGTCTTGCAGTTTCATTTGGGGCACTTACGGAAAATTCTCATTTTATCCAGGCCCTATGCGTTGTTCTATCTGCGTTTCCTGCTGCTTTGTTAAAACAGCACTTAACTGAGTTAAAGGGGAAGTCTGTTAAAACAGCACTTAACTGAGTTAAAGGGGAAGTCTTATGTATTGGTAAGAATATGTTTCATCTCGCTCACAAGTTCGGGAAACTATGTAGATCCATTTTCGGCGTGAGAGGTGACAGGTACGGAGGAGCAGGGGGTGCTCGGCTCCTCCCTCCCCGCCCTGCATCCTGGCTCAGGCTTATCTCACAACTCTTTTTTCTTCCTTTTCTAATTGAAAAGGGACTCTTCTCTCATAAGATTCATACTGACCACAGTTTCCTCCAAGAGACAATAACCAATCATGGCAAAACAAGACAGAAGGAGATATAGCAAAAGCCCTCATATCTAGGTTGGACAAGGCAACCCAGTAGGAGGGAGAGAATCCCAAGGGCTGGCCAAAGAGTCATAGACACATCCATCCCCACTGTTAGAAGTCCCACAAAAACACCAAGCTGACAGCCTTACCATCTATGCTGAGGATCAGGTACAGACCCACACAGCCTTAACATCCCTGCAGAGGACCAGGTACAGATCACACAGCCTTAACATCCATGCAGAGGACCAGGTACAGACCCACACAGCCTTAACATACCTGCAGAGGACCAGGTACAGATCACACAGCCTTAACATCCATGCAGAGGACCAGGTACAGATCACACAGCCTTAATACCTATTCAGAGGACCAGGTACAGATCACACAGCCTTAACATCTATTCAGAGGACCAGGTACAGACCCACACAGCCTTAACATCCCTGCAGAGGACCAGGTACAGACCCACACAGCCTTAACATCCATGCAGAGGACCAGGTAGAGATCGCACAGCCTTAACATAAATGCAGAGGACCAGGTACAGACCCACACAGGCCCTGTGCTTGCTGCTTTAGTCTCTGTGAGCCCGTGTGAGCTCTACTTAGTAGATTCAGTGGGCCATGTTCTTCTGGTGTCCACCATCCCTCTGACTCTTACCATCTTTCCTGCCTCTTTCTGAGGGTTTCCCAGAGCTCTGAGGGGAGGGTCCAGATGGAGACCTGCAGGTTAGACTTTCTCTCTGAATAATGTCTGGCTGTGGAGCTCTATGACCACGCCCACCTGCAGCTGGAGGGAGCCTCTCTGATGACAACAGGACAAGGCAGCTTACAACTCTCGAGAGTTGCCAGGTTACAGGTAGTCTGTTTGGTGAGCTCAAGATCAGAGATGGAGACAGTCTCAAGCCCCAAAGTCTTCATTAGATAAGGCTCTGTGCCCTAAACCTATAGGATGGGAATGCAGTGGAGAGGGTAAGTCCTGGCCTATCGGAAGAGAGGACAGGGATTTCTCTCTCCACAGGCAATTTTAAAAACAATTGTTTTATAGCAAATTGGTGTGGCAGCCATTTTGCCTTTCTCTAGACTCATGTGCCATTCTACAGAATTGTACAATAAAAACGGTTGTGGTTTCTATCGACTCCTAGATTTGCTATTATCTTATTTCTTTCACCAAGTAAAAAATTCTCATGAAATTTCAAGAACCCACAAATGATGTTCCTACCCAATAATTTGCTGTGTGGGTATCTATGCTGAAGAAAGATAAAGATACATTTCATGCACCAAGATGTTCTTTAGAATATTTTTCATAATGGAAATAATTGACTCTAATGCCTGAAAGTTAGAACTCCTAAAGATCACAATGTAACAGTTACAATTTTGCTTACAGAGAAAATTCTGAAACCTTGGAGAAGCATGTGATGTAGCCATAACATACAATAAAGTTGACAACACGGTCTTTGAAAAAACAATATAATGAAACAGTCTTGGTCTGTCACGTTTGCCAATTTCTACGGTGTAAACATTTCCATCACACTGTTTTGAAGTTACCAGTGTGAATGTTAGTGAACCCACAGTAGGAAGGAGATGGATATTGGGTTTTGCAAACAAGTACAAGTCAGTTCCAGCATGGCACTAGATACAATAGTTATGTGACAAAAATACCTGGAGAAGGGTGTACACACACAGTGTGGCATCAGCAGTGTGACGAGAAGGAAGCATGCACACAGTGTTACATCAGCTGTGAAGGAGAAGGGTGCACGTACACAGTGTGGTATCAGCAGTGTGAAGAGGAGAAGGGTGTACGCACACAGTGTGGCATCAGCAGTGTGATGAGAAGAAGAAGGGTGCACGCACACAGTGTGGCATCAGCAGTGTGATGAGAAGGGTGCAGGGTGCATGCGCACAGTGTGGCATCAGCAGTGAAGGAGAAGGGTGTACGCACACAGTATGGCATCAGCAGTGAAGGAGAAGGGTGTTTGTGTCTAGGTTTATCCTGGCAACCTCAGTTCTTTCCTTTTTTGGCATAGCATCTGTCTCCTTTTGAGACCACCTACTGTCTACTGTTTGCGATTGCTTTTGCTTTAATCGGAAACATGGCACTGAATTTGTTCTCTGATATATAAACACACAGCCTAGCATTCTGGTTACTGTGACCCCCCTCCTCTTCCTCTCACCTATTATCTACCCTCTTCTCCCCAAACGTCCCTTTCCCACATTTGTGTCATTTTAAAAAATCAGCATAGACGCTCTTAGTTATCTTTATGATATTTTTGAACAAAAGATGGGTTTGTGGTTCTCCCCAACTACTTTTGACCCACTCCTTGTAGCCTCCCTCGGCTCTCTTTACCTCTTCTGTGTCTCACATGTCTTTCTGCCCACTCTTTGTCCTTCCTCAGCATCGATGATTACCTTCCTTTCGTTTTTTCTCCAGGTTTTTTTGGGCTTATACCTGTGTGTGTGTGTGTGTGTGTGTGTGTGTGTATAGACTTTCTCTGTGTAGCCAAGGTTGGCCTCAAACTTCCTGTCTTAGCTCAATATTTATCTTGGGTCTGGCATATTCAACACATTGCTCTGTATGTTAACTGCTGTCAAGTATATATATTTGTTTTGTTTTTCATGACAGGGTTTCTCTGTGTAACTCTGGCTATCCTGAAATTAGCTCTTGTAGACCAGGCTGGCCTTGACCTTACAGACATCTGCCTGCCTCTGCCTCCTGAATTAAAAGTGTGCACCACAACTGCCTGACTGGTATTTATATTTTTAACTTCACACACACACACACACACACACACACACACACACACACACACACACACACACACACACACTGTGTCAAAGGATAACTAACTAGATAACATGTCCTTAAGTTCCTTAAATGCATTTCTGAAGGCCAGAGTCAGAGTGCACCAGGTGAGCAGGCTACCCTCTGTACCCTCTGGGCACGCCATCA
Source organism: Chionomys nivalis (assembly GCF_950005125.1). NCBI lineage: Eukaryota > Metazoa > Chordata > Mammalia > Rodentia > Cricetidae > Chionomys > Chionomys nivalis. Next base: position 3,859,903 of record NC_080108.1, read on the forward strand.
GCTCCCGGAACCCTGTGTGAAGTTTTCTATCTGCGAGTTTATTTTTTTGTTGTTTGTAACAATTGTATAATACATCTAGGATTTTTTTTTTACATGTAAAGTAATATTATCAGCAAACAGACGTCATGACTTGGTGGACTGTGATTATTTTCTCGCCTAATAATCCCAGCCATGGCTTCTCACAGGATGCTGACACAAAGTAGGGAGACCAGCCCTGTCTTGTTGCTGATCTTAGAGCAGAGGTTCTCAACCTTCCCGATGCTGCGGCCCTTTAATACAGTTCCCTTCTCATCACACTGTAATTTTGCTACTGTTATGAATTTAATGTAAACATCTGATATGCAGGATATCTGATATGCGACCCCCAGAGAGGTTGAGACTCACAGACTGAGAACCACTGTCTTAGAGGAAAACCTGTTCATCTTTTCACTTCTGAGTATGATGGTGTCACTAGGCTTTTCCTATATTATGGGAAGTCCGTAGCTTGTTCTTAATTCTTTCATAATAGAAGGTAATTGAAGTTTATCAAATTTTGCTACATCGACTAGATCATATTATGGTCTTTACCCCCTTTTAAAAATATTTTTATTTCTTCTTTGAGCTTTCCATACAAGTAACATAATGTATTTTTATCATATCCAGCTAACAGGTTTTTAATTCTTCATTATGCGAAGGTGGCATGATGCTAATTGACTTTCATGTTGAACTATCCTTGTATCCCAGAGAAAAATCCCACTGGGTCTTGGTATATGACCTTTCTAACATGCTGATGAGTTTGGCTTGCTGATATTCTTGAAGATTTTTCTTTCTGTGTTCATCAGAGATTTTGGCCTATTGTATTGTTTTGTGTTATTATAATAACCTGGTCTGATTTTTGTCAGCAGGTAGTTATCCTTCTGTGTCTTAATATTTGTTTGAACTTCCTAGAATGTGGGTCATGAGTATAGAGCAGCAGTGCTGGGGCTGGAGAGACAGCACCGGGGTTGAGAGAGCACTGGCAGCTCTTCCAGAGAATTGAGTTTGATTCCCAGGACCCACATGGTCGCTCACAACCATCTCTATCTCTAGTCCCAGGGTATCTGACACTCTCTTCTGGCCTCCTCAGGTATTGCACGCACAGACACTCATACACATACCGTGTAGATTAATATTAAGAGCAGAACCAAATGCTGTTTTTCATGTTCTCTTCTGGCCCTTCCCACTACTTATCCCTGAGCTGGACTGGTTTGAGATGCCCATAGCACAGCAACAGCATTGCCTGGGCTTCCTCTTTCCAGAGCCCTTTCCAAGGAAACAGCATGCTTCCCCATGCCTGGGGAAGTCCCTCACTCCTTTGAACAGGTGCATATAATCAGCCAGTGCCCTGACAGGAAGAGCTGGAAGGTACTTGAGGGAATAATAAGAAGAGAATCCACAACTCAAAAATCTTCCCAACTAGTGGGAATGATCTAGAAGGTCATAGATCAAGATAAGCAGTGACAAGAAATAGCCTGCGATCAAGGACACACCTGCCTTTCCTTGGGTAAGGTTGCCCCATGTGGGGCTGGGAGGGAATCACTCCCAGGTTCACAGTTAGGAAATCTGTAGCTATGGCTTAGAGGTCTCTCAGTTTTAAGGATGTGGCACTTTGCCCCGCCCTCCACGTCTGAGAAGCAGGCACTGTGAGCATTTGTCTTCGCTGCTTTGCTTGTCCAAATGCTGTACTGTCCCTATTCACCATCGAAACTCTCCAGTCACTCAGGTTCCTGGGTATCTCCTAAATCACCCGCTTGCATCTGTCTCCATCCCTCTGAGCCAAGCTCCTGTCACAGGGCTGCCTACGTGGTCCTGGCGCCTTTGCTTTGGCCATTTCAGAAGCAGCTGCCCCCTTTGCAGTCCATTCCACGCGTGGTAGCCAGGGTTATCAAAGAGCCAATGAGTTCACGCCACCCTCTGATTATAATCGGACAGCTTCCCCCTTTCTAGCAAAGCAAAATCAACAACCTGAGTGCGGCTCCTGTCTCCTTATCAACCTCTCATCTTTCTGGCTCTCTGGGTCCTAGTTCCACTTTCGGCTTCCCTGACAGTTCCATGCTGGTCCTCCCACAGGGGCCTGGAGTGTTGCTATGGTTTCAGTGCTGTCACCGACCTTTTCTGAAGCCCATCTCCAGCACCTTCACCCAGGTCAGCCGCCATTTTCTCGGGGAGTCTCTTGGCTGACACTGTCCTTTAAGGGGCCAAGCCCTTTGCCACACATTCTCAGAATGCTATTCCTCTGTCCTTCAAGACATTTAAGTTTTGTATGACACATTTAATTGCTTATTTGAGGAGATACCTCTCACTTTGACAATGGATGTGGTAACACCACCATACCTATTATCTTTGATTATTATATTTTCAACATCTGTCACAGTGCCTGGTAGCTACCCATTCAAGGACTTTTTAGTTTCCTATTTGAGGCAAAGTCTTACTCTGAAGCCCAGGTTACATGCAATCTCATTGTTCTCCTGCTTCTCTAGTGCTGATATTATAGGCTTGTATCACCACCCCTGGCTGTTAAAGGTATTTGAATGAATGAATGAATGAATATCTTCCTTGAATCCCTGTGGACTATGTCTGTGATTTATTTTGCACTTCTTTATATCCATCCAACCTTTTCCCTGTCTGGCAAATGGAGCTAATCAAATTACATTATTGAAGAGAATGTAAGGGCTGCAGAGGCAACAGGGTAGAAAGCTGCTTTCTGGACAAGCATGAGAGTCTGAGTTCAGATCCTGAGTACCAATTTAAAAGTAAAGCGCCGTCACCCGTGTCTGTAGCCCCACTGCTAGCAAACAGGCAGATTCCAGGAGCTCACCGGCCAACCTAGTTATCTGCCAAGCTGCAGGTATAGTGAGAAACCCGAACCCTATCTGAATGCAATGAGACGCTGCAGAGCAGGACACCTGACGTCCTCCTCTGGTCTTAGCACAGGTGCATGAACCAGCACATACATACATGTGCACACACAGGCACGCATGCATGCACACACACACACACTAGGGAGGGGATGATGGGGGGCGATGAATCATGATGATGCTTGTTGATATGCTCAGCATGAAGGCTACAATACAGTTGGTATTCAAAAATTGCTTGATCTCTAATTTCTACTTCTCTCTATAATTCTTGTTTCATTCAAGCATGAATGTAGGGAAAGGAACTTTTCTCTCTTTCATCTTCACCTCAACAGCCCCTGCACCCCCAAGGCCTCACACACAGTTGGCAGATGGGCATGGATACCTCTGTAGTTGCACGATAAGGCCGAACCTCCAGCTCTTATTCTCTCTCCCCTCCCTTTCCAAGACTCCATCCTTAATGATCTCATCTCCCTGGAAAACATCTTCTCTGATCATATAACTCTTGGCCTTCTCTGGTTAATTCACTTTTGATCAACAGGACGGTTCCGCGGCTCCCTTCCTGTGTAGCGTAGCCTCTGGAGTCCCCTACAGCACCGCAAGGCAGTCAGCTCATCTGAACAAATTGCTTAAGATGTTAAATTACATTCGACTGTCCTTAGGAAGAAATGTTTTTTAAAGAAGGAAGATGAATATCAATCGTGCTCCTTCACGCAATCTTCAACACGGCCTGATTTCACTGCACACAGCCCCCAAGGCAGGGTTGTATTGTGTCTGAGACTTATCCCGAGTGGAAGACTAAGATTATTTACACTCTCTTCAGCTGACACTCAGCAGGAAGGTTCTAGAAACTTGGTCCCACACTCACAATACAGAGGGGATAGTCTTGACCTTGAGAAACGTGTACTGAAGTTGGGGCAGTTCTGCTGCTGACTGGTATGGTTATGTGCCTCTGTCCATGCTCTTCCCCTTTCCTACTCTCAGTCATCCCTGACAACCTGGTTATCTTCTAAGCCTCTCTCAGACATCAGCTACTTCTAGATATTTTCTATTCTTTCTTAGAATATTCATCTTTAATTGGGTTGAGCTTGCAACTTGAACACACTTTGTTGTTTGTATTTGACCCTCTGGGTTTCTTGTTAGATATTTTTCTCCATTGTTAGGATGTGAGATATGTCAGGTCGGGGAAGTAAATCTATCCTCAGCCCTGGATTCAGTGATTGGGGCACACTCTAAGCTCAATAAATGCTTGTTGAATTGAGCTGATAAACCTATTTAAGTGAGAGAAATCACACATACGTTGAACACCAATTACATCTTTCCTGCCAAAAAACACAGGTATGGATTGCAGATTCTATATCCTGTCATTTTTATACTTGAGATTTTTTCTTTTTGAAATGACAGAAACATGTATTAAGTTTCATAAGCAAAATGAAAGAGATATGTGAAAAGGGCTGTGGAAGGCCAGAAGTGGGGGCTAGCACAGATGCCTCCATCTCTCCCAGTTCCTTGATCTACTCACACAGCCCCTCTCCCCCAGATCCACCCCAATTTCCAAAGAGAAGGCCTTTTAGGGACATCAACCCAACATGGCACAACAAGGTATATATAGTAATACAAGGCACAAACCCTCACTCACATCAAGGTTAGGCCAGGAAATCTAGTAGAAAGAAAAGGATCTTAAGATCAGGCAAAAGAGTCAGAGATGACACTCTCCCAAAACACCAAGCCAACAAATACAATATATATGCAGAGGACTTAGTACAGACCCATGCAGGCTCCATGATTGCTACTTCAATCTCTGTGATCTCCATGAGCCTTGCTTAGTTGATTCTAAGAGTCATGCTCTCCTGGTATTCTCTGCCTGCATGTCTCTTACAATCCCTCCTCCCCTCTCTTCTACATGGTCCCCCAAGCTCTGAGGGATCAATGGAAACTTCCAACCTGAACTGATACCTTCTTTTTTTTTTTCATCATCATCTATTATTTTATTGATTTTTGTTGAGCTCTACATTTTTCTCTGCTCCCATCCCTACCTCTTCCCGTCCCTTCAACCCTCTCTCTCCTAAGGTCCTCATGCTCCCAATTTACTCAGGAGATCTTGCCTTTTTCTACTTCCCATGCAGAAATGAGGGTCCTCATTGTTGTCTAAATTCACTGGGATTATGATTTGTAAGCTGGCTTTCCAAGCTTTATGTTAAAAAAAACCACCTATGAGTTAGTACATGTGATAATTGTCTTTCTGTGTCTGGGTTAATATATTTTACATGAATGAAACTAGATCAATAAAATACTTAAGCTCCCCAAAAAAAAAAAAAAGAATTGCCAAGATCAAAAACACTGATGACAGCTTTTGCTGGAGAGGTTGTGGGGTAAAGGGAACACTCCTGCATTGCTGGTGGGAATGCAAGGGTACTTCCCCTTTGGAGGTCAGTGTGGTAATTTCTCAGAAAATTAGGAAACAATATTCCTAAAGACCTAGTAATACCACTTTGGGGTATATATCCAAAGGATGCTCAATCGTGCCACAAGGACATGTGCTCAACTATGTTCATAGCAGCTTTGGTTGTCATAGCCAGAACCTGGACACAACCTAAATGCCCTTTGATCAAAGAATTGATAAGGAAAATGTGGTACACAATGGAGTACTACACAGCATAAAAAAATAACGACATCTTGAATTTTGCAGGCAAATGGATGAAGTTAGAAAACATCATTTTGTGTGAGGTAACCCAGACACTGATACCTTCTTTTGACTTCTGTTGGTACTAGGTAAGCACTTAGTGCACATACATACATGTAGGCAAGGCACATACAATAAAAATAAGTATAATTTTAGAGGAGGTTTTATTAGTCAGTGTTTTATTGCTTTGAAGAGACACCATGACCATAGCTACTCCTGTAAAGGAAAGCATTGAATTGGGGCTGGCTTATAGTTCAGAGGTTGAGTCCCTTGTTATCATGGCAGGAAGCATGATAGCACACAGGCAGACATGGTGCCAAGAGTTCTACATCCAGTTCAGTAGGCAACATGAAGAAACAGAGAGGGAGGGGAGAGAGAGAGAGACAGAGAGAGAGACAGAGGGAGAGAGATATAGAGAAACTGAGAGACACTGGATCTGACTTGGGCTTCAAAAACCTCAAAGCCCACCGCTAGTGACATTTTTCCTTCAACAAGGTCACACCTAATAGTGCCACTCCCTGGTGACCAAGCAGTCAAAACTATGAGTTTATGAGGGCCATTCTTATTCAAACTGCCACAGAGCTTAAAAAAAATAGTGTTAACAGGACATGACATTCTGAATAGACTCTGATGTAGCTAAAGATGTTCTTTTTCTCATTAGTGTTCTGATGTGAATGTGGTGCCCCTCATAGACGCATGTGTTTGAACACTTAGTTCTCCACACAGTGAGGCTGTTTTGGAAGGTTGTAGAGCTTTTGTGAAGTGGAGTCTCGCTGAAGGAATTAGGTTGCTGTGGTAGTGGTGCTCCTTGAGACTTTATTGCTTGACTCTACTTCCTTTCAACGCCTGCTTCCTGAGTATGCATCCAGTGTGGCCAGCCCACCTTTAACTCCTGCCACCATGCATGCTGTGTCTGCAGCCATGCCTTCCATGTCTTCCCTGCCATGGCAGATATCATCTCTGTGGTACTATAAACTGAAGTAAACCCACTCTCCCTTGAGTTACTCTTATGAGGGGACTTTATCGCAGCAATAGAAAGTGGCTGTTTTGATGATACTTATAAGTGTGACTTGTATAACTATATACAGTTTATTCACAGTAAAGGTAATAGAACCACACCTAAGAGTCCATGAAGTGTAGGTCAGCGGATAGCCAGAGCATTTAGGCCCATCCAGCCATATTCCCAACATACTGTCATGACTTGCTTTAAACCTTGGATATTAAAGAATATATAACCAACACAAATATAGTGCAGTATATCATCTCATAACCTTTCTAACCCCGGTTAGAGGACCTCCAGTTATTTTTGTTTTAAGGAACAAACAATAGTATTTATTTTGCACTTATGTGTTGGGTGATGGCACCTGGCATTACAGGTGTCACAATAGGCAGATCAGGTGGCCAACAGGTGCTAGTCATATCTTACCCTATTCTAGGAGTAGCTACTATGCTGAACAAGAACAAGGAACCCTGAACTTTGTTCTTGCTACATGTATCCTGGGCATAGATGGGCTGGTATGATGTCTCCATAGGAATGGACTACTGTCAGCATGGTGGGTGAGCTTTATGGCTTTGTCCTGGAGTCAGGTAGCCTCCAGGAATTTCTGAGCATGTTCTATGTATGGACTACCTTGGGATGCAGGTGCATAAACATCCACACTCATGGATTCTGTTGTATTAAATAGAAGTAGAAGACAAACTAGTGCTCTATAGCAGGGCAGAAGAGAGCTAGGCAGAGAAAACTAAATTGACTGCTGGGAGAAAGAAGGCAGAGTCAAGGAGACACCATGTAGCTGCCAGGGAGGACAGACAAACCAGAACCTTGCTAGTAAGCCACAGCCACATGGCAATACACAGATGAATAGAAATGGGTTAAATTAAGATAGAAGAGCTAACCAATAAGAATCTAGAGCTAATAGACCAAGTAGTGATTTAATTAATACAGTTTCTTTGTGTTTATTTTGGAGCTGAGCAGCTGGGAGCAAACAAGCGGCCTCATACAACAAGACATTTGGAGATTTGGGGCCAATTTCTGTCAGTTTGATAGGACAGTATCAATCATTTGTTTCCAGTATACCCTGTGTACCTGTGGCTTGTGGTCTGGAGAAGAAGGGAACACAAAACCCTGGCATACGACTACCTTCCTCCAGCCCACACTGCCTTTGGGGCCCTCCCAGCCTTACAAAATCAACTCTTCAAATTATTATTAATTATTATTTTTTATGTATATGGATGTTTTGTTTACATGTATATCTGTGTATCCTGGGCAGGCCTAGTGCCCTTGGAAGCCAGAAGAGCATGTCAAAACCCCCTGGACCTTGAGATACAGATGCTTGTGAGTTACTGTATGGATGGTGGGAACCAAACCCAGGACCTCCCGAAGAGCAACAAGTGCTTTTGACTGCTTATCCAACTTTTTGGCTCCCAAACCATTATTTTTTTGGTTAAAATAAAAAGCCCCTGGGAAAGAAGAGACATTTTCCCCCTAGCATTTGGTTCTGAGCCACTAGTTCACACAGTCTGTGCTTTTATTTTCCTGTCTCCCATTCTGGTCCTTGGTAGGGATAGCCTATCTTCATGTCCTCTGCATGATGTAGGGGAGGAGAACTAGATAATTAGAAAGCAGAGGCATGGCTTGGAAGACAGTCACAGCTTCAGTCCAGTGACTTTTATTACCTTCCTTCATTCCTTCAAAGTCTCCCCTTTCTTCAAGAAACTTAACTGTTTGTGCCTCTCTAGCTCATTTCAGGACTCCTCTAGAGAGTAGAAGGGGCCTTGGCTCCCCCAGAGACTGAAAGGTGTCACCAGTAAGATTGAAGCCAGTAGAGACCAGCATTGGCAGAAAACAGCAGGGGATAACAGACCATCAGCTGTGCCCTCTTCAAGAAGAATTTAATGAACATTTGATGGAGCTCAAATGCCTATTCAATCCTCAGATCAAAGCCAAGGATGTTGCTGCAGAATTGTCTCACAGATACACAAATGGAAGGGCTAAGAATGGGGCTCATTACTGGGATCAACGTGCATGCTGGGAGAAAGACACTCAGCATAGATGTTTGTGCATAAGCTCACGAGTGGAACTAGACTGCACAGCCACAACCAAGGAGAAGGGGCTGCGGGGAGCAGGCATTTGCCTCTGCCTTCATTTCTCAACTGGAAACTCTCTGCCTCTTTCCTTTCTGCTTCATTCTCCAAAGTTGCCCGATTTGTTTTACTTTCTGGAAAAGGCTAGCATGGGTTAGTCAGCCTCTCTTCCCTGGCAGGGCAGAGCTCAGCCAGAGGGATACTCTGCCATGGCTCAGAAACAATTGTTCCATTCTAAGCCAGCGTAAAAATGGTGTATGCTGCCTTATGACATGCATATCAGTTATTGTTCTCGTTTCTCATGGCTGTGATAAAATCCTTGACAGGAAGCAGCTTGTCCTAGAGTTAAGGGGGTTACACTCAGTGGCCACAGTGGGGGAGGGACCACAGCTGGTTCTATTGCATCTACAGGTGGGAAAGCATTAAACAGGAAGTTGGATATGCTATAAAATTTCAAGGCCTAACCCTAGTGACCTATATCCGCCAGCAAAGCTCCACCCCGTAAAGGTCCCACAACCTTCCCAGACAGTTCCATCGGCTGGAAAACAGGAGTTCAAGAACATGAGCCTCTGGGGGACATTTCACTTTTAAATCATAACAACTAGTTGTACGTCTATGTCTATAGCATCGAGCAAAGCTGTAAATTGACTTGGAACGTTTACAATCACTCAGATACAAAAATAGCCATATGCAAACATACATTTGTTTTAGAAATATGTTGAAAATATTTCATGAAACATTATAATCTAAATACTGTGGTATTTTCCATTCCTTTCTGTCCAATTGGACAAAGGATTGTTTATTATTCTGTGAGCTACTTGGAAACTGCTTAAGAAGTTGCTGTGGGTTCTGGCAGGCTGTGGGCCCAGTCCTGGGCCATCTGTATCACTATTCATCTCCTTTGGTAAGGTCAGCCATCTTCATGCTGTGATGATGCTCAGAATTTGTGTCTCTAGCCTAGTCATCCTCCGCATCTCACTCATATACACTCAACCTAGACATCACTGTTCTTCGTCAAGCCCTCTGGTTCAGCCACAGTCTCTGGATCACCTACCAGCACTTTAACAGACTCCTCTGGCTTCTGCTCAGCCTGAGCTGCCTTCAGAATTGTCTGCCAGGCTGCCTCACTTCTCTGTTGGAAATCGTCCCTCATCTTAAGTAGAGATAAACACAGTTTCTCCATGACCTTCAAGACCAACCTGGCTCAGATGCCCACGACTCTGGACTTGGCCCTGGCCACCTACTCAGTCACTCTGTTCTGCCTGCCCTTTGCCCGCACCAGCTATATACTTCCCTCCAGGTGTTTACTCTAAGTGTTCCCAGGGCCAGGAGCGCTTTTAAAAGCATGCATATGGCTCAAGGTATTAACAGTGGTTCTCCAGAGAACACAAAGGGATGCGTTCCAGCCATTGGTAACCACGGGGGACCGATTCCAGGATTTTCTGAGATACTAAAAATGCATAGACACTCAAGTCCTTTATAGAAAGTGGCTTAGTATTTGTGTCTAATTTGCATAAAGCCTCTCATTTACATGAGATCATCTCCAGATCACTTGGAATGATACAACATAAATACTAGGGAAGCATGTTACATTGCACTCACCAAAAAACAGTGATAAGAAAATATCTGACTGTGCTCTCATCTACAACTTATGGAAACCATGGACGTGGGACCCGTGAATTACAAGACTGATGATATAGGATTTAAAAAGCATTTATCATTGTTAACTAGCTCCTTCGGATTGTGGAGCCAGCTCCCAAGACCAGCAGTCAGCAAGTTAGAGATGCAAGAGGGCTGTTTAGAGTTCAAAGGCAGAATAAAACCAAGGTTCATCCAGCTAGGAGATGTTCAGGCAGGGGAATTCTCTTTCCTTTGGAAAGGTTTATGGCTTTGTTCCACACAAGATTTCATCAGATTGGACAAGGCACATTCTTCCATAACCTACTTCTTCAAATATTAAACTAATCGCAAAACACCTTGAAAAGTAGTCTCAGAATAATGTTTGGCCAGATATCCAAGCATCCTACGGCCCAGTCAAGTTGATACCTGTAGCTGACCAACATTCTTCTTCTGATACAGTCCCTGGAGTTTGCTCAAGTGTGGCTTTAGCACTGAGACTTTTCTTAGACAATTATTTATAACAGAACTTTCCTTCCTTACCATGACCCCGTGGCTAATCTCATGGTTCTTTCTCCAAAGCACTTCCCACTAACCTGCCACTTAATATTTATCTATCACCATAATTTATTCACTCTTTTCACATAGTGCTATTTATCTAAGACCATAAAGTCTTCAGAGGACAGGGACCTTGCTTTGTTGGCAGCTGTATTTTCAGTACCTCAAATAATTCCCGACAGAAAACAATTGCTTATATATTGTTTACTGCCTGGGTCTATGGGCCTCTACTTGGCCAGTGAACAGAGTCATTTTTGAGCTATATATCCTCAATTCATTCAGTCAGTGACTATCTGGTATGTGTGTGTGTGTGTGTATGTATGTATGTATGTATGTGCATGTATCATGTATGTATGTGTATACATGTATTATGTATGCATATATGGATGGATGTGTGTATGTGTATGTATATATTTTGTATTTATGAATGTATGTGTATGTTTGTGTGTGGTATATGCATGCTCATGTGTCTGTATGTACGTTTATGGATGTCAGAGACCAATGTGGGGTATCTTCCTTGGTTGTATACCTCCCTACTTTTTGAGCCATGGTCTATCACTGAACCCTGAGCTCAGTGATTTAGCTAAACTGACTGCCATCCTAACTGGGACTGTGGTGGCAGAGTCAGCCAGAGAGGTCCCTAGGTGTAGTAAGTGTACACAGTGAATTACACGTGTGTTAAACCGTGTATTTTCTTTCCTCAGCTATGGACTGTCAGGTTGTCTCTATCTATAAAGTTCCATGGAAAGTAAGTTTTCAGAGGACAGAAGCAACTTGAGGACACTATGGTCATTCAGAGAAGGGAGAGATCAGAGCTCACCAGTAAAATGGAGTCTCCCTGTGGAGGCCGAGCCCTGAGAGCAGGTTTGGCTCTGGAGATGGGACTGAGTAGAACTGGCATGTCAGACCAAGGACCAAGACTGAGCATAAGTATAAGGTCAAGAGTACAACTGTGGCTGAAAACCAGCAGGTCGTCCTGCCTCGGAGAGCCTCCAGGAAGTGCCAGGTGAAGATAGCTGCTGTGCTGGGAATGGGTGGGTGAGGTACATTCAAGGGATGTGCGATTCAAGCCTCCAAGTTTGACTCTCCAGTGAGGTGGTTGGCTGGCCAGCATTACACAGGATCTCCTGCCCTCTCTGATGCTGGAACCTCGGGCAGCCTCTGCTGTCCTGTCTAGAGTTCCTCCGATGTTCAACAGGAGCAGGCGAGATCATGGCAATCCTGGAATCCATGAAATAGGTGAGAGCCCGGGATCGGCGAGAGCCTGCATCTGTGAAGTTCTGTTTCCGCTCGCTGGCTGTTTAATTAGTTGATTCTCACACCTTCATTGCACCAAAGCACCTGGTTAATGCTGACTCCAGCCTTAGCTCTCTCCAGGGGAGGCAGGCAGAGAGGGCAGGCACCTCACTGAGTGACAGAGCCCTGGTTTCCCTCTTGCTTTCACCGCTGTTCCCTCTTTCCTCAGACTTGCTCAGGACCTGTGCCAGTAGTTGCTAAGGCATTACTTCTCACCTCCCTCCTTTTAAAAACCACCAACTTCTCATGCTTTTACCCCTTAGTAGAACAAGGTTCAAAGGTGCTCTTAGCTCACTGGGCCTCTGACTTTCTCTTTTTCTATATTTTTTTCTTTAACGTTTTTTCCATCTCTGTTTCCCTATCTGTCTCCACTTCTGTCCGTCTGTCCCTTTATTCTCTTTCCTCCTCTCGGTCTCTCTGACACATAATGGAGTGTTTTGAATTGGAAAGAGTCCATGAGGAATAATGAGGATTAGGGCTGGGATATGGATCTAGCCCCAGCTCTGTCCCATAATAGCTGGCCTTCCCTGGGCAATTGTGTCTCCTCTCTCAGTGTAGGTAATCCCAGTGAACACGGGTGTTTGCAGAAAGAGAAGGTAAAGGGATGCCATGGTAGAGAAACCATTCTCCTTGGGCCAAGAAGTCCAGGGTCCTCTGTTACGGGCTCTGTCCTCTGTCAAGCTTGTGTCTTTGAGTACGTCTTTCTGGTGCTCTAGTATCTAACTTGATGGAATGAAAATCACAGCAAACTTTGCGGGCAAAGGAGAAGTGATGACCGAGTAGACAGCTACGGCATCCTTCTCAGAGAGGCTAAGGCTTATTTTCAGCTGCATGGTCTTGGGAAGGTACTCATTAATAATTCTTAGTGTCCTTTGTCCATGTATCATGTGTCAGGTGGCATGGCGAATGCTTATACTGTCCCAGGATTTATTCTTAGTGCTAGGAATGGGTTAATTTTATTTGATTTTTTTTTCTCCTTCAAGACAGGGTCTCATACACTCTAGATGGGCCTGGAGATATCTAACTGGGGGTGATCTTGGCTTTTTGACCCTCCTGAGAGTTTCTCTAGTGCTGGAGAGTACAAGTATTCGCTGCCAGATCCTGTAGTGCTGGGACCCTAACCCAGGGCTTTTTGCACGCTAAGTATTCCACCAGCTAAGTTACACCCCAGCCCTGCTTGATCTATTTTGTATGAAAAAGAATGGGGCTTGGAAAGGCTCAGCTGAATGCTAGGAGCATGAAAGCAGGGAGACAGATGCTCTTTTGACTTTTAAGCCCATATTTTGTCACTGGAGTACTGTGGCACCAAGCTTCTGTGTGGAGTCTCTCAAGTTCACAGGTAAATGTTGTTATGCAAAGCATACAGTATTTACATGCTACCGTGAGGATTAAGTGAGACAATACACACTGGTGACTTAGGGCACACTGCATATGCCTACACCTTTTGTGTGTGTGTGTCTGTGTATGCAGGTGATATATATGTGTGTCTGTGGATACCAGAGAACCCTTCTAGTGTTGTTCCTCAGGAGCCGTTCACTTTGCTTTATCAGACTGGGTTTCTTACTGGCCTGGGTCTTGCAGAACAGGACAGGCAGGTTGTCTCTTCAGAGAGGTGCAGCCTTTCTCCTATCTTCAGTAGCAAGACAACAAGCGTAGGGTACCATGACTGGCTTTTCAATGTAGGTCCTGGGGATGGAATTTATGTCACAAGCACCTTGCCAACTGAACTCTCTCCCCATCCCTGTGCCATCTTAAAGATTTAGTTTTAGAATATGCAAGACAAAATATGCACATAAGATGAGTATATGGTCTCGACTTTTTAAAGTGTACTCCTCAGATGTCTTTCTCCAGCATTCCTCCCGGCTTTTGACTCAGAACTGACGTTACTCATTCCTCAGTCTGTCAGCTGACAATAGGAGTTCCCAGACCACTCTAGGCATTGATGACAAACCGGATCCACCGCACTTTGACTTCTCCATTAATTAAATGTGAGAAAGCAAGCAGCTCTATGAAATGACATCTTTGTGTTTCCTAACTCAGTACTTCCGCCATGCCTTGCAGGCGCGCCCCTCAGAGCCACATCGATCCAGAATTCTGCCTTCTGACTGCTGGATGAATCACAGGCTTGCTACTGGGTTTCACCCTGTGTACCCAAAAGGGAAACTGTGTCTTGAGAAGCAGGGGAAAAGAGCAGTCAGGCAAAGGGCTTTGGATAATTTAGGCCAAATATATAAATGCCAGGCTAACCTCCACTCACACAAGAAATAGGCATTCGTGGGTCTTGCCTCAATCCTCGGTACTGGGGAAACAATTAGGTGAGCGTGGCTTCCTTTCTGGAGGAGGGGAAGGGAAAGAAAGAGCTTCCTCCTTAGGGCTTACTTAGGGCTTGATATTTCTACTCTTTCAGCAGCCCATTTGCGGCATGCGTTATCATTCCTAGTCTGAACTGGGCTTGAAGTTCAGAAAGTTCAGGAGTTTGCTCAAAGATTCTGGAGGAAGGAAGTGAAGACCTTAGGACTGATGGCCCTGCCACCATTGAATTATATCTGCTTAGAGAAACTCTTGTTGCGTGGGGAGGAGACACCTAAATAATTGCTCATGTAGAGAGAAGTGTCTGGAATGTTCGCCCTGTGGGGTAGAAGAGTCAGCAGTAAGCATTTGAGAGCAGCTATGGTTGATCTTCCATTCCTAACCTCACATCATGGCTCTTTATAATCCATATTATATCAATCTCTCATTCTGCCAATAAATTCTCAGGAAATTTTAAGGTCTGAAGGGTACAGTCCATGGAAGACAAGCGTTAATGATGGGCAGGTCTGGCCTTCCTCCTGCAGGTGGAGGACAAACTGTAGGGTAGGGTGCCCACAGAATCCTTAAACATGGTGCTCACTATGCAAACTCTCCTCTCACTCCCCTTGGTGCCAAAAGAGCTGGAGTCCTGAGCTGGGCCTTGAACCTGTGCACTGTGAGGCATCAGCCCACTGCTTAGACATCCTTTCCACTCAGTCACTGGTTCTTTCCGGGTCCAGTCATCCACATCCTGCTTCTTCCTTTCAGGGCTTCATACACAGCTTAGCTTCTCCACCAGCCGGGGGCGTAGGTCAAGTGCTTGCTTTTCCATAAGGCCTGGCTTCTTCCCAAAAGGAGGAACGAAGCAATCTTCTGCCTGCTTCATCTTAGCCCTTTGCCAATGCTTTTGTAATCGATAATCACAGAACCTACGTGGGAATGTCCCTGGTCATGAATGCACACACTCATGGAGGAGATTTGATCATCTTGGATTCCTCCACAGGGTCTGGCACAGGGCCTTGCTCCCAGTGCATACTCAATAAAGCCTATGGTACTTAAGTAGTGACATATGAAGCATGAAGAATGATTCTGCTTTCGGAGTCGTCCTTGGCCTGTGTGCCGTCAGACCGCCCCTCTCCCTCCTGCTGTTCTGCTCTGGGTGCCAGGCTCTCGTTCTTACAAAACCACAGTTCCCAGGGTCATCTCTCCAGTTCTGAGATCACTCTGTATATCTGGAACCTGGCTCCTAACTCTGTCTTTGCCACTAAACGTTACGGAGGAATTCAGATTCACTGGACTTCAGATGGCTCTTTAATAGAATGAAGGTATTGAATTAATATTCTGTAAAGAACTAAGCACTTGTCCATCTATCCCTTTGCTATCTGCGCGTGCGCACGCGCACACACACACACACACACACAGGCTCTCTCTCACAGAAGAATGTATTGAGTACCGTTTCTTTTCCAGGTGACAGGGCTTCTCAGTGAGTTCAGTGTGGCTTGTCCATGCAGTAAGCTCATGTCAAGGGGAGTGGTATAAACAGGCATGCTCTCAAGAGAAGGTAATCGTCTACTCTGAAGCCAGCAGGAGGCAAGTTGTTGAGAATGAGATGAGAGTCTAATGGGTGGAAGTTGGAGGAAGGAAGCCTGGCTGCATCTCAGGATGATGGAGGAATTTTGTTTCATCAATCAGACAAGCTGCACAGCAATGTTCCCGCCAGGGAACATACCCACAAGGAAGCTGCAAGATTCCATAGTTGGTGACAGGAGATGCTCCCCTGCGTGGAGAAGATGAACTGGATGACTCTCAGATGGGCATTTGATTCTAAGCCATTAGGATTCTTAAAGGCAAGCTCTCTGCTCTTCAAAGTCAGTGGTTTTGAATCTCTTTATGGAAAACACCATAGCTTTAAAGAAACCCTGTGGAATCCTACATGTACCCCTGAACTTCTAAGTCTGTTCTCTGGATCCTATTTCTCTTATTTCCCAAGAAACCTGCAGCTTCGTGGGTCTAGAGAAATGGCTCCATTGTTGAGGGCACTTACTGCTCTTGCAGAGGACCTGACTTGGGTTCCTAGCAATCTCATTGGGCATCTTACAACCACTTGTAACTCAGCTCACAACTGCCTGGAACTCCAGGTCCAGGTGGTCTGATACCCTCTTCTGCTTCTGCAGGCACCTACACAGTGTAGTGCACATAAACACAAGTCCACACACACATGCACACACATGCATGTACACATGTTCATACACATACTCACCCACTACCACAAACAACAACAACAACAAATAAATAAATAATACATCTTTAAAACTGGACTTGGAGAGAGAGTTCAGAGGTTAGGAGCATATACTGTTTTTCTATAGACACAAATTCAGTGCCAGGGAATCCAGTGCCCTCTTCTGCCTCTGAGGGCACCCATTCACATGAATATGCCCGCACAGACCTGCACTCACACCCATTAAAAAGACATGAAATAAAACCATAGCTTGAGAGGTCCTTTGATATTCTTGTGATGGAACCCATCTGTTCTGTGATACCATGCTGGTCTCAGTCTGTCGCTCTCTATTGTCCCTGTAGCCCTGTGACCACGCTCTCATTTTGTCCTTGCTGTTTTGTCTTTGATCACCAGGTTAAGGATCTTAGTGTAGGAACAGGAAGCAGGTTGTCCTGTCTCTAGGTCTGCCTGTGATTTTGTTACGCTCTGAGGCTGGGGCTTTGGCCAACAAGTGTCTGCTCGGCTCCTTCCTGCAGTCTCTGTGAACACAGGGCCGCTTGTCTTCT
The DNA here is from genome assembly GCF_950005125.1 of Chionomys nivalis. NCBI lineage: Eukaryota > Metazoa > Chordata > Mammalia > Rodentia > Cricetidae > Chionomys > Chionomys nivalis. Next base: position 3,877,087 of record NC_080108.1, read on the forward strand.
TTCTGTCCCCCTCCTGTCGCCATCTCCCTCTCTCCCAGCCCCGGGGACCTCCACTCATATTCACATTGTCTAAATTCCTCCTCTGTGCTGTCCTAACGCTCCTAATTGGTTCTCATATTGACAGTAAGAGATGGACATCAGCCTTTTCACCCCTGTCATGAATGAGGCAACTAGGCCTCAGAGAAGGCAAGTCACCTGAGGCTTGTAGTCTCTCGGCTGGAAAGCAGTCAGCTGGGGTCATGTAACTAGGTAGGGCACGTTCACTGTCTACTTCATGGAAAACCAGTCTCCCCCCCTGCCCCACACCCAGCCTGTCCTGGCTCTTCCTTCCTGCTCTCTCAGATTTCTCACCACTCACAGACAGATGTCCCACATAGCTTGTGTTGCACCATCATCACCATCATCATCATCATCATCATCACCATCACCATCATTATCACCATCACCATCATCATCATCACCATCATTATCACCATCATCATCATCACCATCATTATCACCATCATCATCACCATCATCATCATCATCATCATCACCATCATTATCACCATCATCATCACCATCATCACCATCATCATCACCATCATCATCACCATCATTGTCATCATCATCATCATCATCATCATCATCATCATCATCATCATCATCATTTATCCCCCGGCTGTGCTGCAGTACATATCCGCCGCTTGTTCATGGCGGGTCTCCAGTTCCTATCCTGGGCAGTCCTCGACGCTTGTGTTATTGTCAAACCCAAGGTTCCACAGCCTTCCTTTATGCTGTCTCTCCAGTTGTTTTCTGGGGGTCTTTCCTCTTTGTCTTATCCTCTGCATTCCTCTGAGCTGTGCTATCTTTGGATATCTGATATCATTCATTCTCATAAGATAGCAGAAGTATCTCAAGTGCCATTGCCGTATCCTGTAGTTTACTTCTTTCTGTAGATGGAGATGTTTTTTAATGTCATCATTGCACACCTATCTCTTCGTGTGATGCCTAGAATTCTCCTGAGACATGTCATCTCATACACATTCAAGCCGCTGTTCTGAGGACCGCTTCACTGTCTAGGTTTCGGGGTTGTAAAGAAGGCAGCTCAAGACAAGTGTCCCATATACTTTTAATTTGTTGTTGTCGTTATGTCTCTTGCTGACCAAACCTTTTCCAGTGCCTGAAATGCAACCCTTGCTATCCCTACCAGCCTCTTGACATCTGAAACAGTTCTATCCTTTGAAATGAGGTTTCCTCCCACATAGACAAAGCTGACTGCTTGAGGTTCTGATTCTTTATTACAATATTAAAATCCTTGTGCGCCTTTCCCACGTGCTGTATCTCAGTCTTCTCGATGTTTACTTTCACACCAAGGTTTTCACTGACTTCCACCACTCTGTTCACCACGGCCTGCCGCTCATTTGGACTTTCAGCAAGTAGCGCTGTATCACTGGCGAAACGCAAGTTCTTGCTTCGTGTACCACCTATCTGCACGGCTATCTCCTCGTCCTCCAGGGCTGCTGCTACTGTTCTAGTCTACTTTTGTTTTTACTATGCTCATGCATAGTCCCATGAAGTTCTCATTCCATGTTGAACATGAATTTTAAACATCTGATAGCCTTTCACCACATCTACAGTAGGCACATAATTTACTGTAGCCATTTTGATGTTGAGAAAATTGAGGTCTAGTGAGTTAAATAACCCAGCCACACAGCTTTTAACAGGCAGGGTCAATGTATTTTGGGCATCTGGTGGCAGGGCCTCGATTCCCAACAAGCCGACCATAGTATGCAGAGTTCTGCCTGGCTAATTTTTGTCTTCTCCAGCAGTAGCAGCAGCTAAGATGGTAAGATTCAGTGACACAGGTGCTTAGTGGAGTGGGGCTGGGTGAATGTCCCTCTTTAGAGATATCAAAGAACAGTTACCCTACAAAGCTGCTTTAACACAGAGACTTTTCAACTCAGGTTGATAAGTCAAACAGTAGTCTCTCTCTCTCTCTCTCTCTCTCTCTCTCTGTGTGTGTGTGTGTGTATGTGTGTGTGTGTGAGAGAGAGAGACAGAGAGAGAGAGAGAGACAGAGAGAGAGAGAGAGAGAGAGAGAGAGAGGGAGAGAGAGGGAGAGAGAGAAGCAAATCACAGATGTTTCTGCATAGATTAAATCGGTAAGACTGGGATTTTTTTTTTTAATTTCCTCCTGTCTGTATCAGAATGCCTCATTCTGCCCCCATGGATAGCTGAAGTTGTGGCCTAACAAACAGATCTTTCCTGTTGCTCTGGTTGCTCTGTATTTGGCAGATTTAAAGTCTGCGCTTGAAACCACGAGTTGGGAAGGATTCTGAGGTCACATTTGGTCCCAGCAAGAAAGAAAGCAACAATCTATTAATAATGTCTGTCTGTCATATGTAAGGGAGGTGAAGGTGATGCATGTAAGTTTTCTGTTGTCATACTCTGATTCTTTATCCTGGATCTTTCTTGCTCATTTTATTCTCATTTAAGAGAAACTGACCCTTCCCTAGCCCATAATGTATCCTTAGCTTTTCCTGGGCTGCACCTAGTTCACCAGGGTGGGCTCACTACAAACCATGTGAAGAGCACACAAAGGAGAGAGGGAAGAAGTTTACCCAGAAAGGGGTTCTTTGTGTATATTTCTGATGTTTTTTCATGATTCAGATAAAGCACAGGGGCAGAAGAGAGTCTTTCCTACAGTATCTCCCTGCATTCTTTCTTCGAGGAAGTTATAGCAATACAAAACAGCAGCTCTCCTGCTTTGGATCTGCTCGCCCAATGACACGGACAGATCCAGTGGCCAGTGAGATCTTCAATGTTCTCTGAAATGCTTTCTGAGCTCAGCTTCCTCTCATCCGGGTTGAAAGCCATATGACCTTATCTTGCAAAGCTCTCCATTCAGCCTCCCCTGCCATTCTCCAGCACACTGTCCTGCTTTATTTTCTTCATGCCTGTGTTGTTGGTTTGTCTCCACTTTCTTACTCCTTTATCTACTTGTTAAGGTTGTCACAAATGTGCCTCTGCATGCCAATGGCAGAAGATCAGTGGTAAGATATGCATGGAAAATTGGCACCCAATGTGGGGCTAAGCTAGCCGAGTGGCTGGGAACTGGGCAGTGAGATGAACAAGTGGGCCCTCTTCCTCCTACAGCACGGGCAACTTACCTGCCTAGGTGAAACTCCTATCATCTATAGCATCCGCGTGTTTGTTTTTAATTTTCTTATTCTCCCATATATCCTCCATACTTCTGAGATCAAGAAGAAAATGTGAGATTGATGCTGGACATTAGATGTCTGCTCTCTGAAGTGAACGGAAGCTGCTATTTCAGTGTTCCTTGTGGGGTTTGACCAGCTGGCACATGGAGACAGTGTTCTCTTGCCGTCTCCCAGATCTCCAAATATCCTTAACGCTCACATGCCTCTCTGACCTTGAAGATATCTTCCCACTGTGAACATCCACCTGCTTTCCATCAAATCTGTCACAGGCTGGAAATAGCTGAGAACTCACAATTCCATTCTGAGAGTGAATTGTGTCTCTTCATTCAAACAGCCTTCCAGGACCAAGTCCAAAAACTCCAGGCAGACGGGCAGAGCCTTGTGCCCAGTGTTCTCCAAGCTGACGTTTGTTCTGCATCTCCCCCACTCTCCCCAAAGCTTAGTGAGTCCTCCTTGCATAAAGACCTAAAGTCTAAAGATTTAGGAAGAGGTACTCAAAGGCTTTTAGGTATCTCAGCTTTTGTCCTTTTGACCCAAGATAAGTCTTAACCTTGGCTGTTTCCTCAGACATGCCTTGCACAATCCTCTCCTCTTGTGATCCCTGCATGGGCATCACTTTATGGTGGATAGTATTATCTAGTCTTCCTTACCATTGCCAGAGATGACTCTCCCTTGAGCCCCTCCCACCGTGCACATACCCACGCTCATGGTTCTAAATCAAGGTTTTAAAATGCATTGTGTCCATATATTTTCCTAAATCCCAACCCTCCTGGGAGCAAGTATAGTCTCTAATTTATTTCCACATTCTTAATGCCCAGCAGAGAATTTAGCCCAAATGGGAAAATCTGAAATTGAGCCACATCTTAGAGTTTAGAAACGAGAGAACAAACGTTTAGAATGGAAGTTTCCTGTCCATGTCTCCATAGGTGGCTGCTAGAGGAAGAACTGACCACCATGTCTCCATAGCTAGCTGCTACAGGAACACCTGACCATCACTCTCATATTTATAGTAGAGGCCATACAGTCAAATGCCACAAGGGGCCAACGACAGAAGATTAGTGATAGTGCAGGAACAGGGAATCTATTTACCTGGGAGAAACTATCTAGTGTCTACAGCTGCCAGTCATCAGGTAGTCACGTAGGGTCATCACTACCAGACTGTCAAATTCTAAGGAATGTAGGAAACCTCATATATGACATCTTAGGACATTTTTCATCTTGCCAACTTGCTCTAATTAAAAATACCACATGGCCCAAAGCACACCCCCTCTGTGAGCCAGATGAGGCCTAGTCTGCCAGTTGGTGACCTGTGCTTTCTTTGTTCCTCCATGGGGCAGCTCTGGACAGAGGACCATGGGTTAAGTGTCTCAGACTTACAGAGTCAGAGACAAGTTCCAGCTGCCTTTGTAACTGAATGATTTAACGCTGGTGGTATGAGGCTGATCTCAGAGCCTAAGTGGGATGGACACCCTAGGGTTTCACATGGGTGCTTTGAAGTTGTGTCAAGTCCAAATGACAGTTTTCCTGGCCATTAAAAATGGTCTGGAAATGGACTCGGCTATGGATAAATGCAAATCAATACAAATTATGAAAGGGGCCCAGTGATGGATGGGCTGCCTGTCAAGAAAGAAGAAATAATGATGAACTACTGTGGGAAGGGGGGGGCGGGTGATGATGTCTGAACACCCGGCTCCTTGGAAGGGGAAGGCAATTAACCACACAACAGTCTGGTCCTAGGCTAGGGTCTGGAGTGTTTAGCCTCAGAAGTGACCAACTCTTAATGTACGCAGCGAGAGCCACGCAAATGGAGGCTCATCCACTCTGGCTTCAATAGCCATTTACTATGACAAAATGAGTAGGTATTGACCTTCTGACTCTAATGCAGGGTGTCAATGTATTAATAACAGACTGCTGCCTGCTGTGTCTAAATGCCGGGGATGAAAGGATCGCCGTCCTTTCAAAAAAGTCAAAGAGACGGTGTCACTCAGATCTGCTGTGATTGCTCCCAGGTTATCTCCTGGCACGCGTGAGCTTAGGGGGTCTGGAGGGGTGTGAAAGGGCACAGCAGGGAGCAGGATGGGCTCAGACTGGAGCTCTGGCATCATTAGCCTCTCATCCTTGGATATTTCTGTCTAACCAGGCTTTGGTCTCAAGGCTAGCATCTGCAGAGAGGGGCATGAGATTCTCCTCTCACGTTGGCTGGGATCGGACACCAGTAAACCACCCTTGTATAGTGTGAGTTTCAAACTTGTGACTGAGTGCACACTTGATTCCCCTTTCCACTCTGTTCTTGCACCATCCCATCAGAGACGGCTGCAAGCCTTGCTTAGCTTTCTGTCTGACATTTGTGGTTGCCTCATCCTTTCCTCTGTTTGTACAAGAAATTCTTTAGTGTTTCCCACCTGCCCTCTGCTCCCAAGTACTGGGAATCCAACTTAGACCTTATGTATGCTAGGTAAGCACTCTACTCAACTACCCAACCAGACCTCTTTTTGTCTTTATTTGAGACAGGGTCTCACTGAGTTACCCAGGTTAGTCATGAACTCATACTGTAGGCCATGCCAGCCTTGAACTTGAGATCCTCCTCTCTCAGCCTCTTGAGTAGCTGAGTTTATGAGTCTTGCCCATTGGTGGCAGCTATTGCTTCTCCTCTTCACCCTCTTTCTCTTCTCCCTTTCTTTCTCCTTCCGGTTTTATTATTTCATCCTTCATGTTCCACAGTGGGTACCAGATTGCTCACTGTGACATTAATGACACAGGCATTTCACGGTCAACATGGTCCATGCCCGGCACTTGTTTCATGAGGTTACTCAGTTCCACCGGGACATGTGACTCAGGTGAGCCCCTGAACATGCTGGTTCTAGAGCCTGCAGAGTTCCTGACTCTTCACCTGTTCCCGTGTGGACAAGTGACTGTCGAGACTAGAGTAGAAGCTACAGCTTCAGTGGCAAAGGCTTCCTTGATTCAGTGACTTCTGAGCTGGTTTGTGGAAGAACAATGAGATCTTTGTAGGCATAAAAGACTGAAGATCACTGTAGGCAGAGAAATAGCCTATGTGGAGGAAGACCGTATGAGCTTAGGTGCTGTGCAGCTGTGCACTTCAAGTTAGTGTGCGTGAGCTTTCTACTTCTTGATCACACTGTAGACTTCCACTAAGCTTGTTGGGGAAACTCTACACTTCCTGTTTGGCACGGGGAAAACATCGAGCAGAAAGCTTAATCATTTATTGCAGCCACACCATGCAAAAGGGGCGTGGTGGACTCTGACCAGATGATGCTCTCAGTTCCCACTGGCTGTTAGGATGTGACTGTTAGGATTCATGGATACTATGTGGCTAGAATTCCCCAACATGCTGGTGTTTTTAGCACAAGTGACTGCCTTTGTTCTTACAATGTGTATGCCTGTGCATGGGCATATTTGTGTGTCCATGTGTGTGGTGCATGTGACCACATGGTGTGTGTTGTATGCGTGTATGTGGAAGCCAGAGAAGAACTGAGGCATCACTCAAGAGACATCTACTTTATTTTTCTAGAGACAGGATAGCTTCCTGGTTTAGAGCTTGCCAAAATGGCAAGCCCCAGGGGTAAGTCTGCCTCTGCCTCCCTAGTACCGGCTTTTGAATGTGGATCTGGGGATTGAACTCAGTTCCTCATGCTTCCAAGGCAAGCACATTACTAACTGAGCTATCTCTTTAGTCCATGACTGCCTCTCTTGAAGCTGTTCTTTCTCAGTCTTTCTATCGCTAGGACAAACTCTCCTGTATAGAAGGGTGAGGTCAGCCTGTGAGGAAAGTGTTTTTCGCACACAGAGTTCATTTCAGTTTGTGTTTTAGCCAAATCACCTGAAACATTTTCACGTGTGGAGTGAGGAAAGCTTGCTGAGGTCCATCCTGTCTGACTTAGGGGGCTCTTATTTTATCGGGTGTGTTTGAGCGCACTGCAGCCCCAGCTAATCACCACAGTGATATCTCGGGACACGGGGTAGGGGTTAGTGCAGGAGCTGCAGACAGCTACTTTCATAGACCATGTTAGTCCAGGTGTACAGGGCCTCCTGATGGGCTGGCTACCTCCGGGATCCTCCTGCCTGAGGTCACGATGTCTCCAGTGTGGTGGGTGACTGCCCTCTGACGGCAAGCTAAGCTTTTTTACACCATCTGTCCCCTAAGTGTGGTCCTTGGCACGCATTAAGTTAGGTATAGACATTTCTTTCAATAAGGTATGTAAATAAAGAGATGGCTACTAAGTGTGTGGCATTAAGCCTGTGTTGTTTAGGAAAGCAGGTCTTGGGGTCAAACAGCCCAGATTTAGAGTCATGTGCGTGTTTCCACCATGGTGAACCTAACACCCATCTCATCAACCAAAGCACATGATGACGATTACAGCTTCCTTCTGGTTTTGTTTTGTGAAAGAGATGTGTCTGGAGGGGAGTGCCATTGAAACAGCTCTGAGTACACTTGCTGGCACCTCTACCTCCCCCCCTCCAGAGTTCCCAGATGAGGTAAAAACAAAATAAGTTCACTGACAGGTAATTAGCATTATTTTTCATATCTAAACAATGACTTGCTCTATGCTATCAACATTCATGTGACATTTTAAGATCACTAAAAGTTACCTCAGAGAAGTTTGAAGCTTGCATCTGTGGTATTGAGTCAAAGCCTTCAGAGCACAACAGGTGTGACCAGTCTTAGCCATTGAAAGGATATGGTGAGAAAGTCCAAGTGTGTCACTTGCTACTCTGCTGACTGCTGAAAAGAGTCAACTGCTGGCTTTGGAGCCTGATGACACACTTAGGTTTTCTTTTTCCAGATGCGAGATGAAAGGTGCCCCTGTGTGGATGTGTGTGTGCACCCCACTGAGCCCCAGAATCTCAGGAGATTCAGTGGGAACTCTGCTACACCAAGGCCATTCCAGTCTGCCTGCCCCATGCTTCCTCCAGTTCAGGACATTTCTGGAAATTAGTGTGCTGCTTGCCAGGATGACAAAGGCAAGCATTTCCATGGAACTTGAAAGTTCAGGAAAAATGTGTATTTTTCAATATATGTATATGTATGTATGTATGTATGTAGGAAACATGCAAATCACAACATGTGTGTGGAAATTAGAGAGCAACTTTCAGGAATTGGTTCTTTTTCTCCACCATGTAGATTCTGGGAATTGAACTCAGGTCATCAGCTTAGCTACATGCATAGTTACTTGCTGCACTGTCTTGCGGGCCCATAAGGTAGTTTTTGGTGAGTGGGATGGGATGAGGTTGTTTGCTTTTTTTTCTTTTTTCTTTTTTTCTTTTTTGAGAGACAAAAGTGAGGCCAGAGATAATGGTGTAGGCAGAAATTCTGGTGGAAGTGGTGGGCTTTTGACAAGAGTTAAAATGGAACTTAGAGCCATCTTCCAGTATCACCGAATGGGTGAGAGACCCACAGATTGTCTCATGGGTTTATACAACAGCAGCTAAAGGGGAGTTCAGAACTCTAGTTCACAGTTTGGCTCTGAAGACATGCACAGGTTGGTTACCACCCTGAGCCTCAGGATTCTGCTCTGCAAGGTAGGGTTATGACCTTCTCTCCCTGTTGCTCCTGTAGGGCTGTGGCAAGGACAAAGCCAGAGATAGGTAGGAAGCCTGGTCTGCGTCAAGCACTCAAGGAGTAGTCACACACACCTTGGCCACTCAGGTACTTCAGATGATCATTGTGACTAAAGGCTGAAGAAACTCTCCCAGATGTGTTCACATCTTACACACCTTACACACATACCTTACTTATGCCTCTGCTCTCACCCTTTGATTCTCTCCCTTCAGCTGGCAACATCTGCATCAGTGCCGTGGCTCCTCTAAGCCACCCTGAGAGCTGTTTGTGTCCCGCTTTTCTACCCCGTTGTGTCCTGCTTAGGATCCTTGAAGGAACTCTTTGAAGAGTTGAAGAAACATGTCTCTTCACCCAAAACAAAAAATCATTTTGTAATGATGCTTCCTCTCTGTGTGTCTGTTGCAATCTCCGAATTTTGGCAAAATATGTTTTAAATGTGAAGCTTGAACTATAGCTCTGTCTTTCCCAAGGTTGGCAGTTTGACTTATACCTGAGCAGTTTAACGCTTTCTGATACTGAGGACCCAAAGCACTCAGAGATGTGGCTCTATGGCCCCTTCCCAGGAAGACAGAGTCAACGATAAGCAACAGGTATGAGCACAACAGATGGACTTAGGTTGAGATTCAGAAATGACATTCTCCTCCTATAAAGCTGAGGTAGGACCTCAAGCTTCTGTTACAACTCTGTGGATCCTACTCTGTTCTAAGAATGAGCTGTGCTTGCCTTAAGATGTAAATGGTTGGTTCCATGACACACTCATCTGGCTAAGGATCTTTCTTCTTTCCCATCAGCACCTGGGAGGGCAGGCCACAGTTAGGTCAGTGGCTCTGGCAGGAAACCCTCCCCTTGGTGGAAGAAAAAAACAAAAACAAAACAAATGTGTCTGAAGGAACTAGATTGTTCACCTCTGTGGGGACAGAGGCAGTTTGTCAAGCAGGACTCACAAGGCCTTGTGCAAAGAACATAGATTTCAGAGTTCGGGAGATGGAGATTTGAACTCCTACTGTACGGTACAGTGCTTGTGCTTACAACACACTTTGCTTTCTATATGCATTGAAGGGAATTATATTATGTCGTGCAGTCTTTGTGTGTAATGGATGCATGTGTGTGCATGTGCATGTCAGATCTGAGGCTGACCTTGGGAAAGGGAATTATATCATGTGGTCTTTGTGTGTAATGGACGCATGTGTGTGCATGTGTGTGCATATGCACATCAGGCCTGAGGCTGGCCTCGGTTAACTCCCTCTTTCACCCTCCACTTTATGTTTCTGGGGTAGGTCTCTCCATTCAGGTCAGGCTGACTAGTCACTGGACACCCAGTATCTACCTGTCTCTGCCTCCATGGCTGGCACACAGTTGTACATGCGGTCACAGGCCTCTCTTACATGGGTGGTGGGAATCTGAATTCAGGCCCTTGTGCTTGTATAATGAGCACTCTACCCACCAAGCCATCTGCAAAGCCCCGACATTCTGTCAGTTTTCAAGGGTTGTCATGAAAATCAGAATGAATCACTACAAGCTTTAAGTCTAAGGGTTTGCCTTGTGCCTACTTCTCTGTGTTAGGCGTGGACAACTGAATTCACCCCATTTCCAGATGAGAAAAGTGAAGCTGCATGAATAGAGAATTACCATGTGTAAAAGCTATCAATGAAGCACAATATACCCAGGACTAACTCAGGCAAAACGTTTCTTTAAAAGACAGCGTTTACTCAGGACTGAGAATTTCACGGAACAACTGATTACAAAGAACCAAGGAAGTGCTTGGCACATGAGTGCTAAACAAGAGTTGTTTCCTCCCTGTGCTGAAAGGATACATCCATTCTGAGGTTGGAGGGGGCTCCCAGGTCATTCTGCTATGGTGTAGGCTGACCGTCTAATTTACTCTGGGCTTAGAGTAGAACAGAGTGGGGTCCACAGAGTAGTCAGGAATGGGGTGACCTACCTTTCTGTATGTCAGTTCCCTCATCTTATATAACAGATATATATAATCAGATAACAGATAGGTGTTAGTGAGAAATTTGTTTTTAGAGACTCTTTTTCAAATTTTAAATTACAAAACTTACATGTATGGGTGTTTTGCCTCTGCAGATGTCTGGGTTTCAAGCATGTGTCTGGTAGCCACAGACATCAGATGAGGGTGCCAGATGGCCTGGAACTTGAGCTATGGATGCTTGTGAGAAGCCATGTGGGTGCTGGGAATAAAACCCCAGTTCTCCCAAAGAGCAGAAAATACACTCAACCATATCTCCAGCTCCATTATTTTAGAGATTTTGTTCTGGATTTTAGCAATACAGAAATGAAATAGAGCTTTCTTTGGGGAAAAGCCATGCATTGGCTAAGAGCTTTAGATGCTGTTTCTAGGTGTGGTGATAGAGTCTGTAGCCCTGGCACATAGAAGGCTGAAGCAGGGGAATCTTGGGGTTTAGTCTACTTGGGCTACAAAGGGAGACCTTATCTCGAAACAAAAATAAAAGCAAACAGACAAATAAGATTCTATTTCTGCCTCATTTTTCCCCGCAGTTATCCAGCTAGATCGTAGGTGGCCAAGTCGGTCACCAGCCCACTAGGTAACCATTCAAAAGTCAAAGCCACTGCCCCAGAGCCAGAAACGTCTTCAGAAGATAAAGCCGAGTGAGACTCAGAAGAGACTTTTGATCAGACCTGATTGCTAGCACAGAATCCTTCGTCCTTCTCTAGTTCCTTGGTCCCTACAATCAGGAATGTGTAGCTCCCTCTACTTGCACATTCTGTGTCCATCTCATGAGTGTCAGCACGTATATACATAAAGAACCCAAGATGGGGTTTGTGGATACCGCTCAAAATGTTTACTTTGGAGCTGCAGAGACGACCCGGTTAGTAAAATATCCGTCATGCAAGCGCGAGGACTTGACTTTCTTTCCCAGCACCAATGTAAAAAGCTGGTGCAGTGTTTGTGATCCCAGCCCAGGGAGGCAGTGCAGATAAAGAGATCCTGGGGCTTGCTGGCCAGCAGTCTAGCCAAACTCTAGGGAGAGACCGCCCCTTCTAGAAACAAGGTGGGCAGTGCTGGAGGGAGAATAGCATCTGAGGTTGTCTCCTGGTCTACACACACACACACACACACATGCACGTGCACACGCGCACACACGCACACACTCCTGCATATACACAGACACATAGGTACACATACGGAGCCCACTGTATTATTATTATTGATTACAGAACAGTGAGTATTATGGTTTGAATGTGAAACGCCTACAATAGGCTCCCATGAGCATTTGGTCCCAAGCTGGTGGCGCTGTTTGGAAAGCTGTGACACCTCCAGGGTAGGAGGTACAACTAGTCATGGTGGACTACTGGAAGCTGGCCTTGGAAGATTGTAGCCCGAGGTTGCCTCAGACACAAGCTCTCTGCTTCCTCATCTACCTCGATTCCAGGAGCCTTGTTCCATGCTCTGGCCACTGTGAACTTCATTGAGCCTTCCCGGCCATGGTGAACTGAAACTGTGATCCATAATGAAGCTTTTCGTCCTTTGCTTGCTTGCAGAAGGTGCTTGGTGACAGTCATGGAAAAAGTAATTGACACAGTGGGCAAGTCACATCATCCTCAGTCCCTACATCTGTACCATAAAAGCGGGGTGTGACACCTGCCTTGTTACCCTAAGATATCTCAGAAGATAGTCATGTGATGATGTGCACATTAAGCTTTATGAATTCCCTTTGTAAATATTAATTTGCCTTAATCATTGAAGCCTCAGTTTCATGACCTGGAAATGCTCATCCCAAGGGTGAACACAGTAGTTGGCCCAGGCCACACACTCCAGAAACAACCAGTTTAAGACTCAGTCCTCAATCTCATGATAACTTTCAAGGTTGCAATAATATTAGGATTCCTTCGTAGAAATAAAGAAAAAAATACAATGTAAATATCGTCTATGATAATAGTATTTACCCCTACCACTATTATGTTTATCATATTTGGAGGACTACCACAGCCAGTTTATACAGGATTCTACTCCTGTTCTTTGATAACACTAACACAGAGCCTAATTGGCCTCCATACCAAGCATCGCATATTAGGTACTGGCAACTGAACAGAAGCGAGCAGATGAGCAAAACTCACTTGTCAGGCCGGGCGGTGGTGGCGCACGCCTTTAATCCCAGCACTCGGGAGGCAGAGGTAGGCGGATCTCTGGAAGTTTAAGGCCAGCCTGGTCTACAAAAGCTAGTTCCAGGACGGGCACCAAAGCTACAGAGAAACCCTGTCTCGAAAAATAAAAAAAAAAAAACAAAAACTCACTTGTCGGGGCACTGTCCCACGCTACCATGATTGGGGAGGACTCGCATTCAGGTGCCATTACTCTTAGGGACTCCGGGCTGCTCCCAGCCCAATCCTTATCAGTGTGGCTTTTCCAGCTTCCTCCATAAAAAAGTAGTTTGTGACAAGCCTGCTGGGGCAGGAAATGGTTTTGCGCTAATGAGTTTGTGCTTCGCTGCCGCGTCCCCATTAAAATCATGTTAACCAGGCCCCCCCTTGTTAATCATCCCAAAATCAGTTTATTAATTAACTCATTTTGGGAAAAGGCAATTTAGTCAGAGCTCTCCAGCTCATTAGCACGTTACCAGGACAGAGGAAATAGATGTCACTGGTACCCCTCCCTGCACGCCCAACTCAGCCAGCACTGTGGCTTCTTCCGTGCTTTCGGTTTCTCCCTCTGCTAAGTCACATGACGAAGAGCGGCTGAAAGCCTCCTGGATGCCTGACTCTGTACTCCATTTGGGGGCAAGAGCTGTAAAATACACTCTTTATCTCAAGAACATCTTAGGATAGCGTGGACGGAGGATGCGAGTGAACTTGGGAGTGGGATTGTTTGGGACAAGAACTCGGGGGTTGATGTAGTTCTGGAGCTTTACCCCCATCTTACCCCCCCCCCACACACAGCATACTCTATGTGTGTGTGGTATTGGACCTGTTTGTGTATGTGTTCACATGGGCATGGGAATTCACCTGCATGTGTGTGTGTTGTGTGTATGTTCACACAGAGGCCAGAGGCTGATGTTGAGTGTCTTTCTATTGTATGCCGTCTTAGTTTTTGATATAGGGTCTCTCTGATTGAGCCTAGGAATTTAATGAAGGCTACATTAGCTCCCGAGATCACCAGTTGTCTAGACTAGTTGGTACAAGGGCTGAGGGGCTCTGTCTTCCTCTGTCTTCTCAGCACTAGGGCTATAGAGGGACAACACCATGCCCAGCTCTTATTTGGGTATTGACAGTCCACCACAAGTCTTTCTGACACATTTTAGACTCTATCCGTACATCAGGCATGCCCCAGGAGCCTGCATAGCTTTTCAGCAGTGCTTTGAGACAGTGAGAACTGAATGTGGATAATTGCATTTGTGTAGGGAGTGCTGAGACTTTCCTACCCAAGCTCCAGTTTTATCATGTTATGAAAAGCAGGCTCTCAGAGGAATGGAATGGCTACTGTGTGCCAGGCACTGTCCTCAACACCGTGTGCTAGCTCACTTAATGAATAACAGTGATTAATGACTCCCCGAATGAACGACACAAGTTATTGACTTACTAGCTTACCCAATGCTCACTGTGGACCGGTAAGATGGACACTGACAATAGCCCTGTTTACCAGCAAGGAAACCAAGGCAGGTTTCAAAGATTTGAAAGCAAACAATTTAGTTTCAGAATTATAAGTCAATGAGACCCAGGAAATAGTGATTTTTCCTTATCACACAGTGTGTATGTGTGTGTGTGTGTATTACGTCTGTGTGTATGTATGTGTGTATGTATGTATTCTATCTGTGTGTATATATGTGTATGTGTGTATATATATGTATGTGTGTGTATGTGTAACTCACTCCTCTCCAGTGACCAAGCCAGCATTTTTTCTTTGTCATGTTGTTAGTTTCCAGAAATTCCCATCTGTTGGCCAGGTTTCTCCTAAAATATAATCCAGATTTTGTGCCCATTTCAGGGAGGGGTCAAGCCTCAGTTTGACTCCATATCCTCAGTGTTGGCAGATTAAGGAGCTGAGTAGAATCTGTGAGGTGGATGTTGTAATGTTTCCTTTGTTCTAGGTCTCCTTGCTCTGGTTCCTAAATTGTCACTCTTTAGACCTCATCTGTGCCCACCGTATTCTACCAGAGTTCAAATCACCCCAAAGGTGTTTCCGTCTCTCCCTTGTTCACTCATTCACTTTTCCCAAGTGCGTCTTCCCACTTTTTAAAGGCATTTTGCTTTGCAAAGATGGGGCAACTGTGGTCACGCAGTCACCCCACCTCAGTGTCTCACGAGGTACCGGACACCGCATAGTCATAACAATAAGATCAAAGTACCCGCTGTCATTTATGAAATACTTCATTTGCCACATGTGGGGTGAAGAATTTTACACAATCCATTTAGTTTGAATCCACGAGTTGGTTAATTATCATGCCCGCTCTTCAGACAATAAGATAACAATTTATTGGGAGGCCACAGAACTCACAAATTAGAACATTCACTCAGGCATAGAGTCACTGAGCTGGAGGAGAGATGGGGCCTGAGCTGCATTTTCTACTCTGTCACTGGGTTGGGGTGTGTGCTCAGATCTGCCCCCTCAACCCTGTTTCCTAGAGAGTATAGGTATGAAAATGTGCTAAATACAAATGGGGGTCCACACACCCCTCAGGCCTCTAAGGATCGATGAAGCAAGCTCCATTGCCAGACTTTAACCTTGACCTCTGCCTGGAGAGAGTCATTACTCAGAAACATCATGTCTTCCCTCCGATACAAGTGACACGCGGGTCCTCCGCCCCGTCCCCTACCAGCAATTATGAAAACTCACTTGTGTTGCAAATTAATATGCAATTATGATTTTGGCAAGAGCTCTAAGGAAACCCAAAAGGGCTTAATTGAGTGGCCTTTTCCCATGTGCCTGTCCCCAGACAAATGGGACAAAATGCTTTCCATCGTGCGCTGGCTTCAGATAGCGGAGGGGAAGCTGTCACAGTCTCAGGAGGCCCTGGGCACTGACACAGGAGGTGTGGTGACAGGAATTCAACAGACAAGTACAGGCTTCTTCTGTTTGCTAAGCTTTGGGGGGAAATCCTACTATCAGAAGGGTACACTGTCAAGGAAGAGATAGAAATACAAATCTTACCACAGTTAAAATAAAATGTCATGTTTTCCCAAATGCGATTCTCTAGAACCCAGTCAGAGAGAGGCTAGAGCATCAGCCTCTGTGGGGGAAGTCTGAGAAACGGGGGCCTAGCGTTGGCACCACACACCCTTAAACTTGATGCATGGAGCATTGAGGCCAGATTCCATCCAGGGGGATGAATAGAATGAGGGCTGTGGGGTAAGTCAAGCAAGAAAATGATTATGACATCTACTTCATATCACACACAAAAATGAGTTCCAAATGAATGGGGTTTTAACAGAAAGGGCAGAAAAAGAGCAGAATATTTATGCCATCTTGGGAATCAGGGCAACTTTCCTAAGCAATAGAAGGAAGGAAAGATAACTATTTTTGAATTTTAAGCATTTAAAATCTGTATATGCAAAAACACTATAAACAAAGTCCAATAACCCCCAAATAAAATAAAGCCATTGGTGGTGTCAAAAAGGTATGATAACGTGGGTACAAAAAGGCTATAGGGACCTAGGTCAGCACATCTGCAGGCATATTGCTTTCACAGACAGAAGAAACACTCTCAAATCAGATTTTTATAAAAGGGCAAAGGTTACACACAGAGGATTTGTGAAGAGAAGATTTAAATAACCGACATGCAAGTGGAAAATGACTGTCCTGAAATGTGAACTGAGAAAACGAAGAGATGGCAGGCACTTCTGACTCTCCAGATCAGCAAACACTTTAGCCAGCAAAACGTCTCTCCCGAGCTCAGAGGACAGCCGGCACTCCCATACACCCCTTGCCGGAGGACTGGATTCCGGACAAAGGTTCATTGTGCCCTAACATATGAACACAGAAAGATTTACTTGTAATGAAGTTCAATGCCACAAATAAACACAAATCAATGAAAAAATTCCTGGAAACTGTCCATGGATGTGGGCGTGGTAAATAAACAGAGATTTACTTATGCTGTGGAGCTGGTATGGCTAGGAGTGGGGTTGAGTTTTAAGTATGTTTGTAAAGTCTGGCCCAGAGAACTCTTGCAAGGTTCTGATATAGTATATATAATTTCGAAGGCAAATAAAAACTACCCATATTATTTGTGCCAATAGGCATATTTCTACAGGCGTAAAAATAAGCATCGAAAGGGGAGTTGGATGTGGCATATATATTAAACTTTTACTTATTTATCTTTAATCAGAATGTATACAAATGTTTTGCAATTTAAAAACAATCCCTAAATATTGGGAATCTAAAGTGAGAAGCACTGAGAATGGATGGATGAAGGGTAAGATCTGGAAAACAGGTCCGCGGTGTGGAGTTTGCCCTTCCTTACTCCCAGCAGGCTGCAGGAAGCTGCAGGGTGACTTCCTGTGGGGATGCTCTGGAAGAGACTCCTGACTTGAGCAGGGACTTCTCCTGAAGACATTTATATTCCCCTCCTGATGTAGGAATTGCTGGTTGGGCTAAATGAAAACTGTGACATAGGGTCACAGCAGATCGATAAGGGGAGGCTTGCAGGAGGTGGCCCACGGCTCAGCACGGGCCAGTTCCGTAGTGGCGTCAGTACAGGTGAGGCCAAAGGTCACCAGGGTTGATGGGCAGCGGGTCTCTGGCGGCCTTTGAGGGCACATCCTTAGCAGTCTGGAGCAGCAGACAGTGCAGTGCAGGGGATGTAGGAATGGGGGTGTGGTGAAGGAGGCAGAGTGCAGGATCAGCAGACTCTGGGCAGGAAGAAGGGGGAAGACAGCCTGTTACTGAGAGGAAGAAGGGCAGGGGGGAGGTTAGAGTTGGATAAACCTGACCATGTTCACCGAAAAGTGATGCGGCAGCCGCCCAGGGACTGGGAATGCTCTCTGAAGCCGGAAGGTGGTGCAAGGTCAGGATGCTAGGCTTTGCTTTGGAGGGTTTGATCAAGTAGGTCTGAGGATGTAGGCAGGCTGCGAGCACTCTAGGCGGAACCACCTAAGCCATAAGCCTCTCACTAAGGTGGAAAACTTAAAGCCTCCTTCTCCGGCTTGCTGTGCACACTAGGGAACCACACAGCACCTCACCTGTAATTGGTACCACGGAAGTGACAGCTGTGATGGCCTTAGACAAAATGAATGGAGAGAGGAGGTGTCCGTAAGTCACACAGAGGACACACTGGCTGGAACTCAACCCTGGTCACTCTCTGGTGACCACGGAGAGCTTAATGAAGGCTTTTTTTTTTCTTCTATGAATTAAGACTTTGAATATAAGGTTATATATAAGGTTACTGTGGAGTTCAGATATAAAGTCTGGCAAAGATTGTGCCTGGAACAAAGAAATTGCTTAATAGAAAGAAGCTGTTATTGTTTTTCTTTCTCACCATCTTTTTGTGTGATAGGAGCTGACGTCATGGGATGGGTAGAAGGAACAGTTTGAGAAAGAGTTTCCCAAGTGGCAGAGGCCCTGCTCCAGTAACACGGTATTCTCTAAGGTTTCCAGGCTTCCAGGAATCAGGCACAGGAACAGGAGACAGGCGGGAAGGGAGGGGAGACCGGGGAAGGTTCTTTTCCTCTTTTGAGCACACCACCCTCACTCTGTCTTGTAATCATGTATGATGGAGCATTTCTGTATTGTAAAGATTCCATTGTATGTCAGGGGTATGGAGTGGAAGACACAGAAAATGGGTCTAGCTGGACTCGATTTGATGATGTGTTTCCTGAGTGAGACTGGGCAAGGGTTTTTATGAGCTTCAGATATCTATCTATGAGCTACCTCCTAACTCCCATGAGGCATTCAAGAAGCCAGGCAGTTGGTAGATGCCCATCCGATGTGAGGTTCATTTCTCCTGGAAGCTAACGGGAACCCTGTCTCATTCATCTCCGTTTCTTCCTCATCTACTGTGACGCTTGGTTGTAAGAAGACACATTGTATATGCCACATTTCATAGATGATATTTTATCAGTCAATGAATAAAAGGATCAAAACACAAAAACGGAGAAGCCTGGCGAGGTCAATATCAAGCAGATCTTGGAGCTGTTTGCCCAAGAACATGGGCACAGAACACAACATGTGGACATGGCTTTAGGAAGAGCAGAGCCCAAGTGATGCCCCCTCTCCCTTCCTGCTTTCAGAGACAGTGATACAATGATAGATTATTTTACATATGGCAGTCATAGACAAGGTGGTCACTGTGTCCTCTCTCTGTCCACGGTCCTAAGGCTAATTTTCCGACCACTCCCACATATGCTGGTTCTTCCTCTATGAGACTCAGGACCCAGAGCTGGCTGTTTCGGTAGATCCCAGGCTGCCCGGAAGACTCCAGCAAGGGCCTTGAGACCAGCAAGTAAAATCCATGAGCTATGAGAACTTGGCCTGCCAGTATTATCTCTTTCTTGCTCTCAGTTCTATTTTTTTATAAAATAAAGTTTACATTATATGATCCCTGGAGTGCTTTCCAGCATCAAGATCCTTCATGTACAACCATCTCTGTTTTAGTAAGTGTGTGTGTGTGTGTATGTGTGTGTTTGTGTGTGGTACACTTACGTATGCTTGTGCAGGTAGCGTGGGTGAGGCTGATTTGCCAAGTGAGCCCCAGAGTTCTGTCTGCCTCTGCTTTCCAGAGCTGGGACTGTAAACATACATGACTATGCCCACATTTTTGCTATGTGGATTCTGGGGATTGAGCTTCGGTTCTTACGCTTCCAAGACAATCACTTCATGAACTAAACTATCTCCCCTGTCCTCTACACACAGCTAGGTCTCTCATTCAGATATATGATAAGGCTGTCTGAGTAGGTTTCCAGGAGCTCTGCTCTATAGTCCCAGGCATTAAAAGATGCTATTCTAACCTTAATGAATTATTTCAGTCAGTTAATTCTAAAAAATACCCACCACGATCTTCTAGTTTACAGCTTGTAGAGTCCCTTCCCGCTGTCATTTCTTTGGCCAGGATCCCTCATGTATCTTTAAAATCCAACTTTTTAACATGCATTCTGGTGTGCTGTTTCTCACTGCTACTCTGTTCCCCGTGGCTCAGGTCAGAAGAAGGGGAGGTGGACTTGTCCAGGACCTCTCAGGTGAAACTTGTGAACCTGTTCCCCAAGCTTCTCCCTGCGCAGCAATCTAAAGGTAAGGTCAGATTCAGGTGCCAAGAGGATGGTCGGTCTTTTGACATAGCTGCCACGGGGTAACTGATATCGGGAAACTCCTGGGAAGCATATTTTAGTGTGAAGAACAGAGGACAAGAAATAAAGACAAGTGTCCAATGGTTCTGGATTCAGCTTCTGCACCTACCGAAAACAGCATAATCCTACGGTCTCCTTAAGAGAAAAGTAGTGCCTAGAAAGGAATGAGCATATGGCAGCCCCCGGATGGTCTGCATAAAGCACCCCTTTCCCCGGGAGCCGCATCAATACAGGTCAGGCGTTTCTCTCCTGATCCCTCAGATTGGAACTATCACACATATTCTGTTTCATTCCACAAAGACAGGAACTTGCAGAAAATGCGTGAGTGCTTTGAGCTCTCAAGAAGGGAGGGGTTTCAGAAAGCCAAGGCTCAGTCCATAGAGCAGTCTGTGTATTTATCCTCCTTTTAGGTGGCACTCAGGCCCGAGACAGCTCCCTGCCAGGATGCCTTAAGTGTCCACCGGACCCAGTTCCTCCGAGTCTGCATCGTAGTTCCACGCTCGGTAGGCTAAGAGGTCCTTCCTGCAAACATTGCCCTACAGACGCGTCACGCTCCTGACAATGTATTCTCTCACCCAGCAGAGCAGAGCGATCATTTAACAGCCCGGAGTGGAAGCCGGAGCTTCTGATTGATCCGACCGTATTGTCTCAGCCCCATTTCAAACTACCTGTTCTTTAAATTGCATATAAAAATACAGCCCATGCAATATTAATACACCGATGAATAATACACTAACAATTTGAAGCATGCCAACCCACCCAAAGATTTTTCATCTCCTGCATGTTTCATCTGAGACAGCTGGTATGTATGGAATAATCATTAGAATGATGAAAACGTTAATAACAATGAAATAAATATAGAACAGTTTTGCCAGAGTGGGGAAAGCAGGAAAGGAAATTCTCAGTTGTGAGTGAGAAATGACCGCCTGCGATCCAAGGATGGGCTTCTGGCTTTGATGGATCAGAGAGAAGGGTGGGGGCTGCTGTGTGAGCTCGTGTGTATGACACAGCCACAGCTGTCCGGTGAGGCCGGGAAAGGTAGCTTTGTGTACGGAAACGGTCGGCAGACATCAGAAGAACACAGTGTGAGAGAAAGGACAAGGATTCAGAAACGTCCGGCTTTGGATTCAAATGTCCAGCCACATAATTGGCCTGTCAGTTCTTTTAGCTTTCTGTTTTCTCTCTGGTAACAATAGTGGGAATGGTGACGTGGTCCAGTCAGTAAAATACCAGCTGTGCAAGCATGAGGACCTGCGCTTGGAGTTTCAGCATCCATGCAAATTTCTAGGTTCAGCAGTATCCATGTGTAGCCCCATCGCTAGGGAGGCCGAGAAAGGATGATTCCTTAGCCTCACTGGCATTCAATCTAGCCTTAGGGATGAGCTCCAGGTTCAGGGAGATGTCCTGATTCAGAGGCAAGCTGGAAAGATGTTGAGGGAGACACTTATCACTGGCCTCTGGCACGCGCGCACACACACACACACACACACACACACACACACACAGAGAGAGAGAGAGAGAGAGAGAGAGAGAGAGAGATCAAACCGGCATAACTTCTCCACAGGTTTGCTGTGAAGATTAAATCAGGTCATGTACATGACAATTCCGAGTCGAAGGCCTGACAGCCACAAACTGCTTCATTCTCAGAACACACACAAGTACCCACCATGCCCTGTAAGTGCTACTCCATATTCCTGATGCTTTAGGCCTTGAACTCTAAGGGAATGGGTTAAAAATTCTAGAAACACTGTCTAGTGATCCGTGGACATGGCGAAACATCGCCGACACTGGGATTTTGAGAGCTCTGATTTCTACACAGAGAAACCTTGTGCCCCATCTGTCTCTGAATACAGATCCGCAAGCATGGATGGCAAGCTTTCTTCACATGAAGCTTTGTGGGGGCAAAATTACTGTTCTGAGAAAAAGATTTTCAATAGGCTTTGTTTTATGATGGGGACTTTGGCAATTAAGCACATACTTGCAGCTTTTCATGCATCCACACATCTGTCTGGTTGGGAACTGACTGTGACCTCCTCATTACACTTTGAAAACAAAAGGTAGAAAGATGTGAGGGGATGATAGGCCCATAAACTGCTGACCAGCTAAGTAGAATTAAAAAGAAAACATTAAAAAGTGGGAGTGTTCAGTCTTCTCCGGCACCTGTGACTTCTTGAAGGAGATGTGAGAAGACAGAACTTAGAGGTGTGTCTTTGGGCTTAGAGCACAGAATGAGAAAGATGCAAGCTATTGTAAGGTGGCAATGGTGCCGGACAGATTATGGGTAGCACACATGTCTGCGCATCAGGGGGCTAGCTGGGAATGATGCTGATGCAGGTTTCCATGGCTTCCGGGATGCCCCATGCACTCTCTTACCCATGTCTTGTTTAGTTGACTAGGTCTCTGCAGACCACACATGGTGCCACCATTTTACCTTTGAAGGAACTGAAACAGAGAGGTAGCAAAGAGGCAGTTACAAGCCTCAGAATTTCATTTCATCTTTTGGGTGCAAAGTCTGCATTTGAATTCTGCTAAACGCCAGGGAATTGCTTTAAAGGGAGGTGGGAGGGAAGGAAGAACTCACACCTCAGAACTGCTGGGAGGGAAACTCAGTTGTGAACTGGGGCATTAAGATTTTAGGCAAGGTAAGATCAGTCCCACGCTGGAGACAGGCTAACTGCTGAGTCCACTGTTGGGCGGCGTTAACAAGGGAGCTGCTTTTGACGTGTGAGTTAGGGCTGCGACCAGCCTAGAAGAGAAAAGGGCACTGCAGTTAAGGGAACCACAGTGCCTGCAAAGCTTGCACCTAAGGCTAGGGCTGGCAGCACACGAGATGGAAGGGCAACGCAGAGGGGAACAGAAAGAGAAGAAACCAGAAAAGCCTTTAGAGGCTTCTGGATATCAGGACTCCACTTCTCTTTGGGACCACACAAGACAACTTGGTTAGGCAAGGCCTTGAGAACCCTTTTAAGTTTTATTTTTGTCCCACCTGCCCAGAGCAGTCCAAGGCAAGTCTAGTACTTGAAGGATGAACAGTTGGTCCACAAACTTAGAAAAAAAGCTATCGGTAGAAAGAAAGAGGCGAATCCACACACTCTGAAAACCATTGGGATGCCAGTGAAGAAAATAGGTACAGGAATAGCAAGATAATACATATGAACATGGTTTAATCATTTCTAAGTCCCAAAGCCCAAGCAGAAAGTTTTTATCCTGATTTTGTAGTTGAGTCTATAGCAGGCAATTCAGTCGCATTGGGAGGAGATTTTGTCCATGCATATAGTTAATGCTTAGCTAACTCAACATGAGCCACCCATCTCTGCATTCACGTTTAGTCCAGAGCTCATCATCTTGCTCTCTCCCTCCTACCCTTCAAGGTCCTTCTGGCTGCCTCTTAACAACTCCACAAGGGCCACACAGTTCAAACTCCTTTTAGTATTAGCTTCGACAAAACAGTAGAATGCTTGCGGATTGCGGTGTGCTTTAATGTAAAACTGGGTAACCTGTAGGTTTCTCAAGCAACAGCTTGATCCTCCACTGGGGGTGAAATGTGGGGATTTAGGACTCAGCTCATTCTGCTTTCCTTCCTGACTTCATCAATCAGCCATCGGAAGACTATACCACACTAGGCATCAAATGAAACACTTGGGCTTATCTCCAGTCCTTTGTGATTCAGGGCAGATGGTACCTCTTCTAGAAGGTTGTTAAGATTTAAGGATAGATGCTTCACTGAAGCTAGTGGGACAGCCTGGATGGTGACAGGACAGAAACCAGCACAGATTTAATTGGCTCTCAGGTGAGTCTGTCTGTGTCATCCCCAAGAGAAGCTAGAGACCACATACTAAGGAGTTGATACTCAAGCAAAGAAGAGAGGTGATTTGTTATTGACCAACATCCTGGATACACAGTGTATATCTTCTCTTTTGTTAGTCTGTGAAGCTTGAGACTTTTGTGAACACTCACTACTAGGAAGGAAGCAATACAAGAGTGAAGACATCCCAGAGGTGGCTTCAAAGGAAGCAGCAATGCTGCCCTGGCCTGAGCTAGGAGCCACTTTACTCCCTGAGATTGCTGACAACAGAAAGTGAAGGCACCAGTTATTGGAAACAGCGAGTGCCAACTGATGGAGTCACAGGCCCATGGCATCATGATGAAAGAGGGTTTCGGATGAAATATTGGGACGATGTATTAGAGAGACTGATCTCTCTGATGTTGGCAGACAGGAGACAAGTAGCCAGAAGACAGAGTTCAAGTCGAGCCCTCAGTGACGTTGATTACTTTCTGAGCACAGGTGAGAACCAGGTGGAAACGCTCAAGGTAGGCCTTGAGCACCAAGGGAGGATTATCTATCAATGTAGGTGGTCCCTTCTAAAAGAGGAATCAGCAGGGGTAGAGCTGCAAGGCCAGAGAGAGGCACAGGGAACACTCAAGAAGAAATATTTGTCAGGAGCCAGAGATCTGCCTTAGGCAGTGACAGGAGTGGAGCCAAGGCATGCCGAGACCAGCCCTCCAGGGCAATGAATGTCAGCCTCCGAGGCTACTGCTCTCCACAGTGCATCTGTCCCTCTTCTCTTGGGAAGTGTAGGATGTTTTTCAGCTGCCTCTTTGAATGCCCACTGCCCTGTACCCTAGAGGACCCTCCTGGGCTCATAGCAGGTGCCTGGGATTAGAAGTCAAGACTTAGGATAGATGGTGGAGGCCTTCGCTCTCTTCTGTGTCTTTCCTAATAGCATCTGCAGGTTTCTCACTGATTATCTCTTGGGAAAGGGAGGGACAATCAGATGGGAGAAGGACCAGTGGAATGAGCCCTTGGAAGCCATCCTCACATCCTAAGAGCATCCCAAAGGTACATCTCCCCACAGTGGCAGTGAGCTGAATGAGATGAGGAAGGAGGAGTCAGAGACAGAATCAGCAAGGTTTTCTTCATTTGCCAGGGCCCTGGAGCTGTGGCTTAGATGTGGTCTGTCTCCTCCAAAACCCAGAGTGAAACTTAACCCTCAGTGCAGCAGGACCACACACTTGCGACCTCCAAAAGGTGAGGTTACAGAAGAGCCAGCTTCCTGAATGGGTTCCCACAGCTCTCACCAGGGTGAGTTTATTCTCATGAGAGCTGGCCAGTTCTTGTTGGATCCCCTCGATGTCATTGCCTTGTTAAGGAAACAATATTCTGTACAATAATCCATTTGTCTGGAAGATGCAGCATTGGGCATGTTGGAATGGGCTGTTGCTTAACTGAGTTTGGCCTGTGTGACTTTTTCTTGTTGCTGTCTCCCTGAGGACCCCCTTGCCGTTCCACCATGTTACGACAGAGCACAAAGATTACCAGAAGCTGTGAGAATTCTTGCCGTTTTCCAGAAAACGTCACAATCTCAACAACTGTGAGATAAAACACACTTTTCTACTTTATAAATAATCTAAGGCATTTTGTCGCAGCAACAGCAGTGATTAAGATGTGGCGAGAAAGAATGGGACCTCAGGACCTGTGATAATTAGCTTTTGAGGTCACTATGACAAAATGCATGGAAAATTAGC
Organism: Chionomys nivalis; assembly: GCF_950005125.1. Taxonomy (NCBI): domain Eukaryota; kingdom Metazoa; phylum Chordata; class Mammalia; order Rodentia; family Cricetidae; genus Chionomys; species Chionomys nivalis. Next base: position 3,902,653 of record NC_080108.1, read on the forward strand.
TTATATGGAATTATAGTTGATTTTGTTTCAGGACCACAAAGGATTCATTCAGTCTGCGGTCAGTTGGTGCCATTGCGTTTGTGCCTATGGCAAGGCAGAATACCATGGAGTGGAAAAACTGCTTACCACAGATCTTCCAGGAATCCAAAGGAGAAAAGGGATCAATAAATCCTTCCAGGACACACCCTCAATATGTAGCTTCCATCAGTCAGACATCACTGATTAATACTCTACCAGCTCCCCAAATACCACAGGCAGATGGCCACACCTTAGGCCCAGGGGAATCTCTGATCAAGAATCCAGATCTAAACTGTAGAAAGACTGTTTCCAACAGGTAACCAGGATTGCCTATAGGGCTTCAGACCTCCCTAATGCAGGGGCCGGGAGTTCACCAGTACGCTGCTTGAATCAAGGTGGGCATTTCAACCACTTTAGTGCAGCTGGAATTAACTTAGGGGAAACAAGGATTCATTCCCCTGTGCATGGTGTGAGGTCTTAAGACACTGCTCGGCCCACACTCAAAGCTCGGCTGAACACTGTGCTGTCGCCATCTTGAATACTTCTGTAACAAAAAGCCGCAGCGGTTTTCCTATTTACATCACAGCTCACAAAGCTCCCGTTCTGCTTGTCTCTGTTAAAGAGCTACAGGCATTGACGGAATGCTGGGAGCAGAGAAGGAGTCTTCCCCAGAGAAGAGCATGCCCATTGGTTATGCAATAACGTTACCAAATGGTCAACCCTGAAATAGTACCTATGGGCAATGTTATACAAAACGAGCAGGTGGTATTTAGGGATTATATATATTTATATGCATATACAGATATACATGTAGCAAACAATGAAAAGAGAGGATATGAATTTGAAAGAGAATGAGGAGGTGTGTATGCAATAGTTTGGAGGGACGGGAGAAATGATGCAATTTTGATATCAAAAAATGAACAATTGTTCAAAGGTCATTGAAAACCCTACACTCCCCTCTGTTCCTTTGGCCACAGAGTCTGTGTTGCCAAGTCCCCACACCTGCCTTCTCTCTCTTCCCTTTCTTTCTTCTCTCGCTGCCGTCTCCACGCACCCAACTCTTCCTATGAACTGAACTTCCTCCTCCTCTATCATCTTCCATTGAGTTTTGTCACTTCTTCTTTTCAAAATAGAGTCACCATGGCCATGACAATGAGTAGCCTGAACTTGGAGAGAGAAAGATCTAGATTCAACTGTCCAATCTTGGATGGCCTCAACTCTCTGAGCCTCAAGGTCTTCATCCATAAGACAAGGGGAAAACTGCTTCCTGCTGAGTATCATTGGAGGCATTATCTGAGATACAGATGTGACTCCTTTCTTCTGGTTTACCTGGGCAGTGCCAGCCTATGCCTATTGTCCAGACCTGATGACTAGCAAGGCCCCCTTTCACCCCAGTAAGCCCCAAATTAGATGCCTTTCTGGCTTCACATTTTAAAAGGCCCAAGACGACATCTGGCATTCAGTGAGTGCCCAAAACGTATATGCTGAATGAAAAGGTTTTTGACTTTTAAAGTTCCTTCCCTTTGTAATGTGTGTATATGTACATGTACACTCATGTACACCTGTCAAGCTTAACATATTTGAAATTAATAGTAAGGTATGCAAAAGATCAAAACAATAAAGCCTTCAACAAATTCTGGAACAAAATCATAAACTAGACTCTACCATCATGTCTCTTACTTTTCAGTGGCCATGATGATGGCCTGTCTGCCACCCCCCCCAGTTTCACAAAAGAAAGTGGAAACTATCCTAAATATTTGATTTTAGGATTTGATTCCAGGGGTTCTCATTTGGTCATCTATTTGGGACATGACCTTGTAGTCTTTACCAAGTTTTGTCAGTTGTACTGGTTTAATAAAATGCTGATTGCCCAGTAGCCAGGCAGGAAGTAGAGGTGGGGCAGTCATATCAGGAGAATTCTGGGAAGAGCAAAGGTTCAATTGGCAGTCATCCTCCAGACACAGAGGAAGCAAGATGATAATGCCTCACTGATAAAAGGTACCAAGCCATATGACTGACACAGACAAGAATTATAGGTTAATGTAGGATGTGAGAGATAATAAGAAGCCTGAGCTAATAGGCCAACCAGTTTATAATTAATGCAGACCTCTGTGTGTTTCTTTGGGAATGAACAACTGTGGGACCAGGTGGGACAGAAACCTCTGTCAACAGGGACACAGAGGCAAAGGGTCTTGGGACCGTTATTTGTTCTGATGTTTATCCTGAATAAATGTATCTGTGGTTCCCTCAAGTTTCTGTGTGAGAACTGGAGTCTGAGAAGGAAGCTCTGGTCTATTAGTATGCAGTGAATATTTACTGTGTGCCAAAGGACACAGACAACATACTGCCATCTCAGCAGGGACGGTGACCCCTTTGGAGAGCATTCCCCGGAGGAACCTCCTTCATGGAATTTTCTTTCATAAGGCATAGTTGTCCTCTGAGTCCAGAGAACCTGAAAACTCTGGAGCAGGTTGGTGACACTTGCCTGGTTCTCTGGCTGGAGATTAATTGCAGACAGGACATTTTTACCTCATTACTTCGGCAGAACAGTGTGCCTTCGCTATGAGAGCATGCTTGGCTCTTTGCTCCAATACCAACAGGGGTTGCTATTATGTGGTGGGTAGAGAGGTTGGAATTGTTGGACTAGAGCTGTACTGGACATCACTGTGATCCCAAAATGTCTCACATGTATGACTCGTGAATGAACTAAAAAAATTAGAGCTTTATAAAATTCATAATGAATATTCGTTACTAAAATGAATCAACTTAAAATCAAACTGATGGCCATCAAGACTGACACCTCACATGAGGTGTTTCATCTTTAATAGTCCTGTAATGCCTGGTGAGTCTTTCTCATTTCTTGGGAGTCAGGCTGCTCTCTAATATCGGAGGCCAGGAGTGTGTGTTTCCAGAGACTGAACACTTCCTGACTCACCCTTTCTGCATCATCCCATGTTGGGGCAGTCTGGCTTTGAACTTTGCCAGAGCCCAGGAGGGAGCTCATGCAGTCAGGCCATTCATGCTTGAGTGCGAATTTCCTTTGGGTATGAGAAAATAATATAGAGTCTTGTGAGGCATGGTCAAGACTTTGGCTGGGTTTTATTTTGAATGAATCGGGAGCCCGGAACATCTTGTGTGGAGGATTGACATGATCTAACTTAGGCCCTAAAAGGCTCATTGGGCTGCTGGCTGGGAGGCAATTTCAGTCATTCAGGTGAAACACACTGGGTGATTGAGTCCAGGCAGGAGCCCAAATGGAATAACGCCCTAACAAGGACAGGAGAAGACGGATGTCTTTGAGCTTGTTCCCATTCCCTCACAGCTCCACACATTTGACTCTGCCATGGCTCCTGAGCTTCTGACCCCCACCTCTTTGTCATCTCTGCGTGTGCTTTCTGTTCCCTTGGATGTCCTCGTGTCTGTCGAATGCAGCCGGAAGGAAAATCAGGTTCTACCCAATTAGCTCATCTTAAGTGGATTTCACTGTGCATTTAATTAAACCTGTTATAATCGTGAAGGGTATTTTGATACATGGTACTTGATACAGAGTAATTAGACTACTGTGGGCATGCACATAAATATCTCTGGGCTGAGGTTTTGAGATGGGCATCGTTGCCACGGGCTTACGCAAGCAACCTTGGCAGTAATTTCAAAGCCAACGGTTTTTTCACCCTCCACGGTGTGCAGCCCCCTCAGCCCTTCTGGTGAGTGGATCGATTGCAAGGTCATCTGCTGGCTTAGGGTCAGGGCTCCTCACTCTGTCACTCTTCAGCTCAGGTGATTTTATGGCTTCTGAGTGTGTGTGAAGGTCAAAACTTCTTGACTGCGCATTCTCGGCCATACGTGATTTAGTGACGTTACTCCATTTCATTCTGCAAGGTTTTATTCCACGGGACACCTAGAGCTCAGTCTGTCTTCACGTCTTTGTCTCGGCAGTTTCCTGGGTATTGGGATACCGTAACCTTTTTATTTTGTATCGGTCCATATAGGGTTGGTTGTGTTGCAGTAACAAATGGCCCCTCTGTCTATCTTATTGGCGTACTATCTAAAGAGATATTTTTTCCTGCTTTCTCTCACCCCTTCCATGTGAGCTACAGCTCAGCTCACCGGTGGACCAGGTATTTGGGTGGAGGGAAAACAAACAGGGTGAATCACACGCTGAGTTCCAGGGCTCCTGCTCAGACGTGGCATATTCATTCCCAGTAGCATTTCCTCCGTCCAGTCAGTCATATGGACAGGTCTGCCGTCAACAGTAGGTGGGGGGCACATTCCCCTCCTGGAAAAAGGGTAAATGTGAACAGCGATGGAACCCTGAAGTAATTTCATAGATATGTCTTAGGTGACTATGTTTTTATTCTCAAAACAGTGGGCACTCTATTTTCTATCCAAGTTTTTTTTTTTTTTTTTTTTTTTTTTCTTTTTGGTTTTTCGAGACAGGGTTTCTCTGTGGCTTTGGAGCCTGTCCTGGAACTAGCTCTTGTAGACCAGGCTGGTCTCGAACTCACAGAGATCCGCCTGCCTCTACTTCCCGAGTGCTGGGATTAAAGGCGTGCGCCACCACCGCCCGGCTCTATCCAAGTTTTGAAAGTCTGTACTTCTGTTTCCTTTTAGGAATAGAGAGAAGCAGAGGGCAGGGGGCAGCACTCACCTCCTGCCTGCAATGCCTGGGAAAATGCTTTGCCCTCCGGATGCTTGATGTGCCCCAAACAACATCAGTTGCCTTTGACCAATGTGCCAGCTTGGATTCAGTATTTGGAATTTGGGAAGCCCAAGGAGGGCTGAAAAGGTGTGTGTGTGTGTGTGTGTGTGTGTTTAGTTAACAGTTTTTAA